>NW_006239211.1:645203-653716 GCF_000226075.1 Solanum tuberosum | reverse complement strand
AAATTAAAATAAAATAAAATAAAAAAATAAAAAATAAATAAATAAATAAATAAATTAAATATATATATATATATATATATATATATAGATAGATAGATAGAAGAGAAAGATTAATATCATGACTAACCGACACAAAAGGCATGAAGATAAACTAATGAAATAGGATGAATGATGAACCAACTAAATGAGATGGCATATACCAGAGTTTTATATGTCATTGTTTTAGGCACATAGCCTTGTTGACTATGAGGACGTGAATTAGGATTACCAATAATAAGACGAGTAATGCCCCTGAACCAAATAAGGTATAGTTTATCATACTCAAGTGATTCATGATTGACCGAAGTGATTCATGATTGACCGAATCATCACAATTATATTGAAGTCGTTGTTTCAAAATGATAACCATTGTGCATGTTCCAACTTCTAATTTGTATTTGATTTTCCCTGATGACCATGACGAAAGTGTGTGGAATCAAATAGAAATGGAGTTGGAATAGCTTGTTCCAATTCAAAATGTCTAATAACACGATCTGACAAATGAACCTCGACCACATTCCAACTAAAAATCATAACTCTAACCCTTCATATGTTTCATCCAGCGTGACAATAGACATGAAGACTCTCAATCAAGTCATCGGGATATATTTCTCAAATAAACTAAATGGAAAATAAAGAAAAGTAAAATGAGTCTTTACATTTACAATCTTTATAAATAAATAAAAATTATATGCATTGTACATGATCTGCTACCATATAGTCAAGGGTATCCCTATAAACTTTCAACACATGCTTGGTAGTGTTCGTCCAACTAAGATGTGAAAATTATCTAGTAGCATGTGGACCCTTAGAAGAATCAACAAAAATAGTTTATCGCGCCTCTCTTGGCTACTATTTGAGGACTAAGGACAATGACTCTTTCCCACACCCAAATCTGTGAGAATTTTTTTTAAGATTACATCTTTTAAAGTTTTCATCCACCAATAATCTATGGAGACAAATCAAAGTTTTCATCTTCAAAGTTTTCATCCAGTAATATCATATATACACTAAACATAAATTATAACCAGAAACAAACAATGTTTTGATAGGTAATACAAACAAAACATTATATGAGACACACATGCAAAGCACATGTCCAAAATTAGTAAGTTATACGAAATATAAATAAATAATTTGTATAATTTTTAGGTATATCTGAAGTAGTGGAAGAAATATGGCTATTTCATTTTGGGTAGTTTGTGAGGATTTGCAAAACAAAATGATACAAGTATTCTAAGGTCGCACTCCCCCAACTATAAGACCCAATTGTATCGACGTCCACGAGCATAGGCAGGTACATAAGCTTCAAATAAGCACCAAATGTATCCACCATCAATATATCTGCAATCAACCAGAACATGTAACATTTGGTCTTCTGATTGATCATATATTGTGTTTTCATGTTCAACAAATGTGATTGGCTTAACATGTATGCGTTAAACGCAGCGACCTTGAGGGATTTTTTTTTAAGTCTTCACGAGATGAAACGAAACATAATAATCTTTAACAAATATTTTTTCAATTTCTTATGACTCTTGTCGTTTCATTACCAAGTACTGGATCACCATTCACATGTAATCCATACAACACCTCTACGTGTTGTAAGGTGATTGTTGCTTCACTTGTTCGAAATTGAAAACTATGAGTTTCGAAATGTCATCGCTCAACTAGTACAGTGATCAAACTACGAATTAGATCTGTAAACACCATACAATCCAGATAGTTTAATCACTTCAATAATTTGTGGAAGTATATGATGTTTCTTTATGAGCTTTAAAAAAAATCGTCTTTTCTTCTTGTATTAAAATTATATTAGTACTCTCTTCCCATATATGCTGTGATTTATGAGCGAGTTGTCCCGTTAATACATCAAATTCAAGTGGAATGGGATCCAACTTGTATCCACTACAATCAACCATAAAAGAAAATACCTATTATATACACATGAAATTAAACTTATGTTAGTTCAAATTGCTATGTAAATTTTCTTGGCATTCATCTCAAAAAGTATACTTTAAAAGTGACTGTAAAGTTAACAAGATCTCATTCAAAAGTTTTAGGGTTATCCTCTTTAATTAAAAAAATTATTTATGACACAACCTATCATAGACTACACCAAGCAACAATAAAACCTTAATATAATATTTTTTCTTGATATTCAGTTGTTACATTAGGAAAAAAAAATCAAACCATGAAGGAAAGAGAAGCAGGAATAGACAAATTGAATTTGGAATGTGGGTATGCAGCAAGCTACTACTATGGATCTAATTAACAATTGTGAGTTCACTGGCCATAAGGAGTGTCATTGAAATGAAAAATAGTCCAGGGATATTAAAATTAAATCAAAATTTATAACCAGATAAAATCCTATATTAGAATTCAATTTTATGGGTTTGTCTGCGGGCAATTTACGCAAGATAGAATTCTATGGTATTTCAAGCCTTACTTTATAAAGAAAAATTAAACATTGAACAAAGAAAATTACCTAGAAATACTTATGGCAGTGAAAAAATCGGGAATCTCTTTTTTCGACAACACTAGTGGCAAGAAATGGAAATGGAATAGTGCATATGTACTCTTTGTAACAGTAGACAAGATTGGGGTTAGGGCAGGGAAAGAACTTGATATGTGAAATTTCAAAGTAGAATTGGATTTAGGGTGAGTTTAGAATTAAATGGATAAATAATTCTAAAATGTTACTAGCCCAGCAAGGACATAAGGAACAACAAGATAATTTCCTACTCCAAAAGGCTGATGCTCATAGCAGACATGATAAGGAGATAGCAAGCACAAACTCAAAGTCAATGCAGAAAGACAAACAACATATACCTTCAAGAGGGTAAAGCAGCAATGATTCAAGTATGGAATCACCCAAGGAGATCTCAAATTCAGAAAGTACACATATAGGTTCTGCCATCAGGGAAAAACATAGGGAGGAAAAATACACAGACAATGCTGAAATGGAAATTAACATGGAGAACAAGGAGGAGAACATAATTGTACAAGAAGAAGAACACCAAAAGGTGAGAGGTACACTAGATGGAAAAACTCCCAGAATAGACAAGATGCATCCTATAGAAGTGAATAAAAAGCAAGATGAAGAGGAAGAAGATGACATGGAGGCATCCATAGAGCAAATAGGAAGAGAAGGATATTTGTCACCAAGACAAATAGGGCAACTAAAATGTAGGCACAAAAAGAAATACAGCAATATAGTGCTTCTGCAAATAAATACAAGGAGCAGGAAGGGAATATCATCCTCCAGTGATCAATGATTAGCAAATTACTTTTCTGGAACATAAGGTCAGTAAACTCTCCAAATGCTTTTGAGAGATTACTTGATCTTAACAGGAAAAATCATTACTCATATATAGCTCTCTTAGAGCCTTTTCAAAGTCCAACAGAGATAGAAAGTTATAGAAGAAGACTTGGCAAACAATATGCTAGAGCTAATTGTTCAGCGAAAATTTGGATTTTCTGGGATGAAGATTGGGAGGAACAACATACAGTAGACGCAGTACAACAACTAACCATTAGTTTCAAACATAAAGGGAATCAAAATGTAGTAAAGATAACTACAGTATATGCCAGATGTAGTGCTTTGGAAAGATTAGAGTTGTGGGAGGACCTTGAAGACATTGCTAACAATACAATATGCCCATGGATAGTATGAGGGGATTTCAACACTATTATGCATGATTCTGAAAAGTTGGGAGGACTGCCAGCTACACAGAATGAAACTATTGATTTTATTCAGTGTATAAATACATGTGCACTGAATGAATTGAAGTTTATAGGAAGCTGTTACACTTGGTAGAATGGACAAATTGAGGAGGACTGTATTTTCAAAAGACTAGATAGAGTTTTTGGAAACAATAAATTCATGAACACTCTCCAAGGAAGTGAGGTTCATCACTTGATAAGGGAAGGGTCTGACCATGCCCCTTTACATGTGAGGTGCAATAATGTACAGGAGCAGATCAGAAAACCATTCAGATTCTTGAACTTCTGGGTCAAGCACAAAGATTTTGTTAAAGTGGTGGGGGAAAGTTGGAAGAAAGAGGCTCAAGAGATTAAAGGGAGTCTTGGTGCAATGGAGCAAATCAACTTTTGGGAATATATTCCAACAGGTGGCCACATTAGAAGATGTGATAAAAGCTAAGGAAGCTTAGCTGGAAATAAATCCAACCACAGAAAATAGGATTGGTTTAAAAAAGGAAGAAGCTGACTTAAAAAGGTACATACACATAGAGGAGGAATACTGTAAATAGAAGGCTGGAATGAGGTGGTTTCAAAATGGAGACAGGAACACAAAATTCTTTCATGCCTATGTACAGGGTAGAAGAAGGAAGCTACATATTTCAGCAATATAGACAATGCATGGGGATTTAATTTCTTCCACAGAAAATATTGGAGCAATCAATGTGTTTAGAGAACAGTTTAAAGAAATAAATGAACCCACAGACTACACCATGTTGGAGAATATTCCAAACATAATATCCAATCAGCAGAATGAAGAGATGGAGAGGCTACCAACAAAAGATGAGGTTAAAAATGTGGTTTTTGCTGTGCAAGTGGTCCGGATGGATACTCTGGTCAATTTTTTCAGCGTTGTTGGGAAATTGTGAAACAGGACATCATTAACATGGTAAAAGCATTCTGCTGTGGAATGGAGATGCCAAGGTTCATTACACACACAAATCTGATCTTAATTCCCAAAAATGAGACAGTGAAATGTTTTGGGGATTTAAGGTTGGTTCCAGTTCTACCAGATATTATATCAAGGAACCAGTCAGGATTCATAAAAGGGAGGAGTATAACTGAAAATGTCCTCCTGACTCAAGAGATTGTGAGGGATATTAATAGGAGGAACAAATTTCACAATGTGGTGGTGAAATTGGACATGGAAAAAGCTTATGATAGGGTATCCTGGAAGTATTTGGTAAGAGTACTAAGGAAATTTGGGTTCTCAGAAAGAATCATAGATATGGTGGTAAGAGTGATCTCCAATAACTGGTACTCAGTGATAATGAATGGGCAGAATTTTGGTTTCTTTCAGTCCTCTAGAGGACTGAAACAAAGTGATCCTTCGTCACCCACTTTATTCATCATAGCTGCAGAAGTTCTAGCCAGGAGCCTCAACAAATTATTTGAAGATCCAGAGTTTAAAGGGTATGGCATGCCAAAATGGAGTCCTGAAATTAATCATCTATCTTATGCAGATGATACCATTCTTTTATGTTCTGGACAACCTACCTCTATGAAGAAGATGATGAAGGTATTGAGGAATTATGAGGCAGTCTCAGGGCAAATGATTAATCTGAACAAAAGTTTAGTTTACTTGCATGAGAAGGTTCACATTGGTATTTGTAACAAATCAGGAGGATCACAGGCATAAATCAAGGCTCCTTTCCTTTCACCTACTTAGGTTGCCCTATTTTCTATGGAAGGAAAAATAGAAAACACTTTGAAGAATTGATTAAAAGGGTCATGAAGAGGATCAGTTTGTGGCAGAATAAATAGCTCATGTGCTACAATCAGTTCATGTGTACATCCTGTCAGCCATGAACCCACCTGCTGGGGTTATAAATCAGCTGCATAAAATATTTGCCAAGTTTTTTTGGGCAAACACAACTGGATCAAAAAACAAGCATTGGGTGGCATGAGACAAAATATGTAACCCTAAGGAGGAAGGGAGTTTGTGTCTGAGATCATTACATGATGTAGCAAAGGCTTTATTTTCAAAGCTCTGGTGGAACTTCAGGACTTCCACCTCATTATTATGGGCCACAAATATGTGGAATAAATATTGTAAGAAGCATCATCCTATCATTGCTCAAGGTTTTGGGGCATCACATGTGTGGAGGAAAATGGTTCTAATCAGAGAAGAGGTGGAGCATGAAATATGGTGGCATATAAAGACAGGATCTTCTAGCTTTTGGTTTGATAATTGGACCAAGTTAGGGGCCTTGTACTATTTGGAGGAAGAGGCAGTGGAGCAAGAGATTGAAGTAAAGGAGTTTATTACAGATGGAAGGTGGAATAGACAACTATTATTGGCGAAATTATCCATTGAAATGACTGATCACATCATGGATAGTATAAAAACCACAAACACACAGTATGACAATGATGTAGCTTGGTGGATGGGCAACACACACGTGGGCGGTTGAGTAGTGGGTTGATTTGATCAGAAAAGTAGTATACCTCCGACTGAATCAATATCGCATTCTCCTTTACTGCTATGAAGGAAAGCGGTATGGAGGGGAGGTTTACTGTAAAGTCTGTTTGGAATCTAATGAGAAACAAGCATGAGATGAGAAAGGACTATGAGTTGATCTAGAAAAAGGAGCTCCCTTTTAAATTCAGCTTCTCTATGTGGAGGGTGTGGAAAAGAAGAATTGCAACTGATGACAATCTTAAAAAAATGAAAATTAACATAGTATCAAGATGTTGGTGTTGTCAGAACAAGAAGGAGGAAACAATGACTCATTTATTTCTAACAGCCCCCATAGCAAATAAGCTATGGAGGCACTTTGCTGATTGTGCAGGAATAAAGATGGAAGGAATGCTACTACAATAGATTATAATAGCTTGGTGGAAACACAAGGCATCACCAAAGTTAGAGCCATACCAGCCATTGTTTTATGGACTATATGGAGAAGGAGAAATACTATCAAACATGGAAATAACATCAGATATGAGGAGATGGTGAACCAAATTGTAGGAGTTGTGAGACAACTGATAAAGCACAAGTATCCATGGAGAAAGAGAATTGAATGGTCATGGTCGTACATAATTAGCAGATTAGGGAACTATAAACCAAAGCTACACTACCTCAATGTTACCTGGAAACCTCCTGACAATAGGAGAATAAAATGTAATACTGATGGGGCTAGCAGAGGTAATTCAGGTTTGAGTTCGATTGGTTATTGCCTAAGAGATAGTCGTGGGGATTTAATATTTGCAAAATCAAGGGGAGTAGGAATTGCTAAAAACATGGAGGCAGAATCATTAGCAATCCTAGAGGCCTTAAGAACTTGCAAGTAAACGAACTTATAGGATGTTATAATCGAAACTGATTCACTCAGTTTGAAAAAATCATCCAGATGGAATGGAAAGTACCTTTGGAACTGGTGGAGAAAATAGAGGAAATCAGAGACATCATACTTCTAACAAGTACTACAATCACACACACATACAGAGAAGGCAATGGTCTGGTGGATTGTATAGCTAACATTTCAATTGAAGGACAAGCAAATCATGAATATCACAGTTTTTATGAACTTCCTGTTAGAACAAGACAAGTACTAAACGAAGAAAAAGTAAAAGTACCAGTTCTTCGCATAAAGACTCGCAAAATCAATCAACAATGAGGCGTTCACAAGGTATACATGTAGGAAAAGAGTACATAAATACAACTTTTTCCATACAAAATCAAATATGAGGCATACATCAGCTAGATCTACAATTCATTATCAAAAAGAGTTGAACCACGCGAAGAGAAAAAGTATCTCCAAGACAAATTGGAGGTCCGAGAATACCTCAAAAGAAGAGAAACAGTACCTTGTGCGTTGAAACAGAGCAGCAAGTAAGTTTAGCTCCATTTGGGCCTTCATTTCAGATCTCCGGCGACTACAAGCAAGCAACAATCGATGGAGGAATCGGAAGTTAGGAAAAAGTTTACTATGGGCGAGGCACAAGTATGATGTGGCAGACAAGAGTTGTATGAGACCCATTTATATTTTGCCAAGTGGATCACTTTCAGAAAAAGGGGACACTCCTCTTTCTCTCTCTTCCTTTTAACGTTTTTGCTCCGTATCTTTTCACACATAAAGTAGGGAAATAAGTACATTATGGGTCCCATAATATACATTTGGCTGCTACATGTATATTGTGGGACCCATAATGTACTTATTTCCCTACTTTATGTGTGAAAAGATACGGAGCAAAAACGTTAAAAGGAAGAGAGAGAAAGAGGAGTGTCCCCTTTTTCTGAAAGTGATCCACTTGGCAAAATATAAATGGGTCTCATACAACTCTTGTCTGCCACATCATACTTGTGCCTCGCCCATAGTAAACTTTTTCCTAACTTCCGATTCCTCCATCGATTGTTGCTTGCTTGTAGTCGCCGGAGATCTGAAATGAAGGCCCAAATGGAGCTAAACTTACTTGCTGCTGAAAAAATTAAATTTACTTATTTTTGGATGAACTCAAGAAAATTGAGGATAGTGAAATTAAAAAAAATTTAGTGAAAATTCATGTAATCAACCCACTGAACTAATTAGTTTATGCTTTTCTTTTTTTACGTACTGAATTTTGATTTAAATTTACGATCATTATATAAGTTTTTAGTTTATTATTTTAATATTATTTTTTCTATTCTATATTATTTATTTTATTAAAATAGTTGTTTGAAATTTATTTTTTAGTTTATAAAATCAAGATATAAGTAGTTTTTTTAATCCTAA
>NW_006239211.1:634719-645143 GCF_000226075.1 Solanum tuberosum | reverse complement strand
TTTTTGAATTTCATGACAATAGTATCAAAACTTATGTAATTGTTTTTCAAGATCATTGATGTTCTTTCCGTTTTAGTTACTTATTGAAGAGTATTTGTGGATTGAAGTGTTTTTGGATTATGAAATTGTTGAGAGAAAAATAAAAGAACATATTAAATTTATACCTTCTTTATTTTTCATATTAATGATCTACTTTTTCTTTTACAAATTTCTTAAGAAAACACAAATAAAATATATACCTTAATTTTTTTTGGTAACTTTATAAATTTTATTTATACTTTCAAAAATAATTAATTGTTATAATAAAATAGAAAATTTTTAATTAATCATATCTTTGTAAATTAAAAAATAATTTTATATAACTATTTTTAATAATATAAATAATTAATATGAGATGGAAAAACAATATAAAAATGTAATAAATAAAATGAGTCAAGCAATTTTTTTTGAATTTCATATTTTTTATGAATAAAGTTATTTAAGGATGAAAGTATAAAATTTGGAACAATTGTTTTAGAAAAGAAACCAAAGGAGAAAAAAGAGTAAAAGAAGTAAGAAAGGGCAAAAAAGCTAAAAGGAAGCGAGAGAAAGAGGAGTGTCCCCTTTTTCTGAAAGTGATCCACTTGGCAAAATATAAATGGGCCTCATACAACTCTTGTATGCCACATCATACTTGTGCCTCGCCCATAGTAAAAATTTTCCGAAGTTAGTAGAGCAGCAAGTAAGTTTAGCTCCATTTGGGCCTTCATTTCGGATCTCCGGCGACTACAAGCAAGCAACAACCGATGGAGGAATCGGAAGTTAGTAGAGCAGCAAGTAAGTTTAGCTTCATCTGGCCTTTCATTTCGGATCTCCGGCGACTACAAGCAAGAAAATCGATGGAGGAATCGGAAGTTAGTAGAATGTCGGCAAAGCTCAAATTTTGGCTTTCCTTTTTTTGATTTGGGAACTGGTCTCTTTTTGGGCCAGTTCTTTTTTTGTATGGTCATTTTAAATTACGAATAAAAAGGTCCCTGGACCAAAAATTTGATTAAAAAAAAAAGAAAGTTTTCCTACTTTAATGCCATCTCCCATTTTTTTTTAAAATCAAATATGGGTTAGTATGTTACTATCAACAATGTTTATACTAGCTTTGTAAAGTTTCAAAAAATGTACTATTATTATAAATTGATTTAATAATAGCTTATTTTGTCAAATATTCAATAAAAGAAGAACGGCATGATACCTTTTCTTGATCAAGAGTTTTCTTATTTATTTATTTATTATTATTTTAAAAAATATCATTTCAATAACTTACATTCCTCCATCTTCATAATTTTCACTCTTAATTAGTAATATTCATAACTCACATTAAATTACTGTAATTATAAAATGTTTACCTTATTCTCTTATATTTGAAACTATTTAATTTGTATGAAATGCGAATGACAAAAAAAATAGCCTACGACTTTAAAGAGTGTGTACTTTTCTTGTCTTATTTCTTAATCATTATGGGAATAACTATGGAAATTCTCAACAATAGCGCCTTCAAAGAAAGTTTTATGTTTTATGTTTGATGCTTATATCAAAGTGAAGTTATATTTGTTACGATTAAAAAATGAACGTGATGACACTCATCTAATCTCACCAAGACAAGTCAACCTCAAACCTAACAATACGAAAGAAATGCGGAAGATAAATCAACAATATTACAAGTGTGGAAAACGTAGCCAATTCCATAAACATCCCAAAATCTGGTTGTCACGTGCACAAGCCTCTAATGTATAAAAATAGAATTGAAAGATATATACAAGTCTCAACGTATTTGGTAATCTCGAATAAAACAAAGTATAAAGTAAGGAATAAGAGGGTCCACACGGACGACAAGCGTTAGCTACTGAAAGGGTGTATGGCACAATGAAGCTTTGCGACTATCAGCTACCTCTCAATGTATCCTCAAAAAGCCTCGGAGAAAAATGAAGAGAATGATCACACGGGTCCGAGCTCGAAACATACACAAGTGTAGAAGCAAGAGTGAGTACCACACAACACGGTACTCAACAAGTAACCCACTAAATAAGGTAAAACTAAACTAGAATACGAGTACTCCTTTCATCCCAACGGAACTGCCTCAACTACAACCTGCATAGAAATTAGCCTAACCTAACAGTTTACAACTCACAAAGCTTAGCAGTCATAATCCAATAGTCACAGTTCAACAATTATCCAGTATCAAGTCAATCAATCACAAGTATCAAGTATGTCAATCACAAGTATCAAGTATCTCAATTACAAGTATCAAGTTTATCAAATCACAATAGTCAAACACTTGGCGGAACCATTTTCCATTGGAACAATACCACTCGCCAGAACCATTTTCCATTGGCACAATATCACTCGCCAGAATAATTTTCCATCGGCTTTGTATAACGTCACTTACCGAAACCATTTATCATCAGCATAATCACCACTTGTCTTATCACAATGTACAGAAATCAATGCAAATAGACAATTTCACACCATAAGAAAGAGACGATAACTCCAGCAATTCAAATCTACAATAATGGCATCAAAGCATTTCATCAATCAACATATTAGGATCAACATCAAGGCAATTCGCCAAACACAACTTCAACACATTGCCTTTTTCATTTAATGCCTTTTTAATCATTAAGATCAATTAATTAGAGTAACTGAACCCATCACCTCATTTCCATTACTTTCCAACACACACAAGAAAGGGAAATAAAAGATTCTACAATTTTTACAAAGTTTAGAAGTTCACTTGTCTTAATTCAATCAAAAATCAATAGGAGACTTGAGCTTTTCCTTTTCGAACAACGTCCACAGCCACACAATCTAATCCAACAAATAATCACAATAAGATTCCGAAAATAATGACACTCATATCATACACTTTGAAAAATTGGTCAAATCAACTCAAAAGCTCAATTTCAAAAATGAGATTTGAATCCAAAAATCTTTACTTGAAAACGTTACCCAGGACAGTTGGAACTCATTGGTAAAAACTATTTCGAAAAAGAATTTTAAATTATTTCACAATTACTATTTTATCTTAGAACTCAATTTGTTGAAAACTTTTCTCTTTGCCAATCAAAAATCTCAATTTTTGATGTTAAAGCACAATTGATAAAAGGAAATTGAATATTTAGGGTTACAAAGGCTTACCTAAATGATTCACCACAAAAAAGCTCTTTAAAATCGCCTCCAATGATTTTCAAAACTCAAAATGGTGAAAAATGGGATAAACCCCCAAAATTGTAGGCCAAAACTCTATCAAGTCTCGCTTTTGCGAACTAGGGTCGCTTACGCAATCATCACGTTCGCAACCCATGATTCGCTTAAGTGAACCCTGCAAAAACTGGCCTCTTGCTTTCACAACCCGGCTTTTGCTAAAACAAAGGTCGCGAAAGCGAGGGTTAGGTCTCCTGAACCCCTAGCAAAGGTGAATAGGGTCTCACTAATGCAATCCTCGCGAATGTGAGGCACACCAGAATCAGAAAAATCAGCAAACTCTCAATTCATTGAAAGGACTCTCGGGATTTATTCGAAACCCCGTACAAACAAACAGAGATGCTACCCGAAAAAAACTCAACGTTTCAAACTCAATGGAAACATCAAAATACGAATTTGGGGTCTCCTTGAACCAAAATTCGTTAAAGTCACAAGAAACGAACATTTGGGACCTCTAAAAATTCAATTGAGATCACTCCTAGGTCTAAAATCATTTGTCACTCCCCTAGGCTACCCCCTTAACATAACACGGGACCTAGGATCATGAGTGACCCCAACCTAACCTTGAGTCTAGCATATCATAAGCATACTGAAAATAACTAAGTAAAACATAAATTATGCGGAAGCTAAATCAATAGATATCTAAGGAGGAACAAGCCCAACTAGTCTGAATGTAAATATAAAATAATAGGAGTTTAGTGATAACTGAAACAACCACTTAATAACTCAAGCTGAATCTACTACTATGTCTGAACAGCCTCTACTGAGTTGAGTTGTTGGGACATCCCCTCAGCTAACTCTAACAAACTGAAAACTGAAAGTAAAGACTAAAATGAAAGTATGTCTATTGTCCTCGAAATATGAGGACTCACCACTGAAGTTGTTGAATGCGGATCGAGAATCGATCTATGCGTGATCTGGATGATGAGTACATGAACCTACATCATAAAAGGATGTAGCGCAAAGTATGCGTCAATACTTTGAATGTACTGAGCATGCAGGATATAAATACTAAGTTGAATAAAGTACATAGGCTGAATAATACATAACTAAGCAATAATATAATTTGAACAAGGATATGTAGATGTACTGATGTATAACTAAAAAGTATTGTACTGAATGCAATGACCAGTACTAATCATGAAAATAACATGTTGAACTGAATGTTGAAGTATATACTGAAAACCTGGTCAAATGCACTAAGAGTCTGACTGTGGGAGCTACTATTAACCGACATAAACCACGTGAGCTAAACGTGGAGTACGATGTATACGCCCCATCGAGAGGACCCAATATAACTTGTCAGGGGTATAAAGGCATGACAGTGGCGTGATCACTAATATTGATGCCCAACAAAAGGGAATTATAATCCTACGCGAGTACGTAGTTCTGGGACAATGAGGGTACGACACCCCACACTTAAACTTTTGCTTGTCCTCGAGTAAACATTAAAACTCATCTCAAATAAATCAAAATAAGAATGTAATCACTTTGGTTAATGCAAACAATTAGGCCATATACCAATTTCAAAACATCAAGTACATTTCTCACTCATTATGCAAGACATCCAAATAAACAGCAAACCTCTAACCTCCTAACCTCAAGAAAGGACTTTGAACTCATCAAATCTAAGTTTGCTCCCCCTACTCTCATCAAAGAAAGTTAATAAAATCACATATCCATCATGAAACAAGTGCTCTCACAAGAAGAAAAAGTCCACACACTCAATTCAAAAGATTGAATATAAATTAAAGACTTCATATCAAGAACAACTCTCACACTCACAAATAAAATTCACATGTATGCACAAAGAACCATAGGATTGCCCATTATGTACATTTTCACTAATTAAGCATGCTTGAATAGAATCAAATAGGACTTTAATGGGTTGTAATGTAGGCTAGGGGACGGGGTAGGAAAACTAAATAATATTGACTTACACTTCCTTAAGCACTTTGCACTTTAAGACTTCATCACCCATTATTTTCTTCTCTTTATTTTCAACCCTCTCTTCAACAATTATTTCACAAGTAATTCTCATAATCTCAAGAATGCTTCAATCTACTTCTTCTTTTTTCTCTCTTTTTTTAAAAAAAAATTTCCTGCATAATAGCCACCCTCAACTTACGTATTTTACATGTGTTAAGGTGCACGATATCCTTGGAAGGACCAGGGCCATCATCAAGGTAACTTCTTTTGTTCATGTCACATTCCTTTGTTCTTTTTTTTTATGTCACATTCTTTCAAAGAGGGCTTTTTAAACACTTTGTAGCTATCATTGATTATCTTTTCACTCAACTATCCCTTTTTCTTCAGAATTGATAATTAAAATAAGCTATGCTATAATGTTCAAGGAAGCAAGGTGCGAAACCTAGGGATTCAACAAAATACTCAAGGGAAAAATATGGCTACCAACAAACGGCTACAAGCTCGAAAGGGCTAACTAGTGATAAAATATCTGAAAAGACTAAAATTTACTGGACAAATCAAAGAAAGCCTATTATCATCTCTTAAACAAAACAACATTTTTTATCTCGCTTCAATAACATGCAGGGCAAGTTCTAGACTATGATGCAAAACATGGAATAAACAAATTCTCACCACACACGGCATAAGTATCAATCAAGATGGATCAATTTCACTTCTAAGAGAGACAAGATCATAACAAACTACAAAATAAAATAAGCTATATACAAAGTCACAACCATGAGCTTAGGTGTCAAAGAGTCTGCATTTCTTTATCAAGCATTCACAAGAAAGTACTACTCAAAAATTAGACCTAAATAGCAAGTATCACACCACTCAAAGGGGTCTTTTCTTTTCTCTCAAAAAAACAAAAAAAATATTGATTCCTAAAAAAAATATAAGATACTCAGTTCAAAGGGACTATCCTCAAGAAAAGAACCGAAAATAAAAGTCTAGGAACCCATCCTAAAAAAATAAGACTCAATAAAACAATAAAAACTAGGAATTTATTCTTTCACCCCACACTTAAAAAGATGTTATGTCCCCAAAGCATCAAATAAAATTTAAAACAAGGGTTAGGAAAACTCCCTGAGGCTTTGAAGAAGAAAAGAACCCTGAAAAGTATTGACAACTTTATACGTTGATGTCCTATGATTGATCTCCCCCTCTAGATTGATGTCCTATAATAATTATTTTTATGGACTATTTATAGATGTAGAAAACCCTAAATAAAATAATTGAGTCCAAAACCAATTGTGATTCCAAAACCAAACGGAATAAATTCCGTGCGAACTGCAACCGTCCAACCGCCTCAATTCTCTAGTGCTTCCACTAACTGCCACGTGGAAGCATTACTCCTTTTCAATTTGAACGCTAAAACTTTATATTTAATATATTATTATATTAAATTTAATTCATTAAGTTGTCTACTTGATTTCCTTCTTCAACCTTCCATCTTTAATTCGTTTTAGCTCCAAACTTTTTCAACTTTACACCAGTTTACTCCTACAAATAAAATAAGTGATTTAGCACAATCCATAAAATTCATGCTCAAAAAGGACAAATATAAATAATAAATGTGAGACAAATAATGATTAAAAATATGTATTTTTGGCCTCACATCAGTACACTAATCCCTAGTCCAACTCGGTCCTAAGTCTACACCCAACTGAATACATATGAAGCTAAAATGCACTAAATACTAAATAACTCAGAAACTGACATGCTAACTGAGAATGCAACATTTATATACAGAGAATATGACATTCGAAATCTGGAGCATGATTTTCTGTCAGACTGACCTAGCAAAGTATAATTCATGAACTAAGAGAATTTACACAAACTAGGGTTCTGAGTTTTATACAAGAAATTAAGCAACGTTTTCAAGAAAACATGTTATTTAGACTATGGATACTATAGCAGCTGAAATTACTACAATTCTTAAGATTTTACAAACGCTGGGTCTAAACAAGCTATGAAGAATCAAGGAACTGACTGAATTCTAGGAACCTAGTGGATGAAAGGAACCCACTAGTGAAATCCCATATACCTAGTGACGAAATCTACGGAGAAATCCTTTAGATTTCAGGGCTGAAACATGAAGAACATTGTTGCTTGTCCTTGAGAGGTTTGGTCAACTTTTCCTCTTCTTTTTGCTCTAATTTGGGTGATTTTAGGAGAATGAGGGGTTTGGGTAGATTCTAACTAAATTAGTAGGCTTATATTGAATAAAATGACGTAGTATAAGAATCAAACGACGTAGTTTAAGTTCCCAAAGCATAGGGAAAAAGACAAAAATGATCCTGACTTAAAGCTGACGAAGTGCCATCTACTATGGGACTGACGGACCGTGGTTTGAACTACCAACCGTCATTTGGGTCGTGGTTCATGCTTTGCCCAACAAGGCTTCACTAAAACGAGCATAACTTTTTACTTCGAGCTTAGATTTTAGCAAACTCGATGGCGTTAGAAAGAGGATTCAATTATATTTAATTTGATAGGTCATGGGCCACTTAATTCAATTTGTGCTAAAATATATGACCGTTTGAAGTTGACCTAAAAGACATTTTCCTCTAAATAGATGTTGACCCTCACCTACGGCCAGACATATGCTCCGTAGGTCTAACCACGGACCGTATTGGTCAGCCATGGGTTGGATAAGAGACCCCTAAATCTTGGAACCCAACGACAAGACACCACCAACGGACCGTGGGTCCATCGACGGACCGTCATTGCGAGCCGTCTGTAACACACCGTATTCTACATGTACTAGTTCTATTTATATGATGCTTATAAATTTGTTTGTGCTACAGTTATGGACTCAGTTTCCTATGCGACTAGTGACAATATAATAGGTTTAAAGTGAACTGTCCGTAGATTTTGATGCGACCCAATTAAGTTGACGTCGATGGAAGTATTTAAACTTGAGATCATAAGGTGGTATTTGAGTCTAAAGTTTAAAATGACATAGTGTATATAAGTTTTAAGTTAAGTTAAAGGTATTAAAGTCTAGAAATAGAATAAAATATTGAGGTGCTTGCTTGACCATATTAAGCTAGTAGGTGACAAGTAGGTGCATTGCCTTAATCTGGCCCAAGTTGAGTAGAAGAATAAGGGGTAAATGGACAGCCAAGGCCTAATGTTCTTAAGTACAGAAAGGCCCAAGTGAAAATTCCAAGTAGGTGTATCACCTACTTGACAAATTATGGCCTAAAATAAGTGAGAAAGTTGGCCAAATCAGGTCCCTTTAAAAGGGATTGATATCAGCTTTTTCCAACCATTTTACTTTGACAAAAAATCTGATTTCTAGAGCTTTCTCTCTTCTCTATCTTTGCTTCATACAACAGCCATTAAATACCATTAGGGTTCTTGAATATTAGGGAGTTCAAGCTATTGGAAGGTATAATTTAAGACAAGTTAAGGAGGATAAACTTTACTTTGAAGAATCCAAGTCTTAGCAAGTGGTAGTTATGTCCATCAAGGTAAGCTACTGCAATTCTCTCTCTTGTGCTTGAGTTAATTAGGACATTTGGTATGTGTTAGTGAGTTGGAAATTGTTCCTTTTACACGGTTTAATATTGGGGAGGATGTTCTGGTGATTAGTGCATGTTGGGACAGCCATAGAGGGGAGTCCTCTTTAAATTAAGTTATGAGCTTGTTTGAGCACTTTAAAAGTAATGTTAGCTCTTCAAGTGCTGATGATCAGAAACCATGATTCATATTGATTTTGTTACATTATTATGTTTAAGGATTTTTTTTATGTATGTTATGATAAGGGATGTCAATAGATGTACGGAGAAGTTATGGAGACATTAAAGGACTTCATTATTGCAGGAAGTTTTAGGGAGGACCTAATACGAAGGTTGTACAATATATAGACGCGATTAAAGGGAAAAGGAAGGAAAGAAAATATTGGCTAGATAAATTGCATGTTTACTGCTTGGTTACTATTTTGGTGAGATCAAGTAGCTCAAATTGATTGATTAGCTAAAAAGAGATAATGATCATCAAAAGAACAATCTCTAAAGAGTTATGATTATCCAAAAAACAATCTCGAAAGAGTTATGGACATCAAAACAACAATCTCAAAGATTAAAGAATCTAAGTGAAGCAAATTGTATAATTATGGGTGGCAGCCCAGGGGAAAATGCTTAGCATGGGCCGATCCTAATTGGTATAGAAGGGTGGCAGCTCAGGGGTGAAAGCCTAGCATGGGCCGATCCCAATTTGTGGAATTATGAGGACAACATCCCAGGGGTTAGAATGCGTAGGATGGATGGGTCATCCTCTTCTACTACTGATCAGCTGGTCATTTGTATCATATGTCTTATAAAGAATATAAAACACAGAAAAGTAAAGAAAAGAATGCATTAGCATGCATGTAACCTATATTACACATGGTACATATGTTTATATGTTGGATATACAACCTGCCCATATTTTACCAACTTGCTTCAATTGTCTATTCCATCATATCAGTCATCTTTTCATATGTTCATATGTTCCCTTTATTGGTTATTACTCCCATTGTGTTAGACTATAATGTTACCTCACAAGATCCCTACTTGCTCTATTGTACATTTTATATGTACTTACTTGGAATATGTATTTGTCCTTAAGTTGAATCTTCCCATGTTCTCCCTTGGTTCCACGTTTATGTATACCTTGTATTTGATATTATTTAGTGAGTATTTGGCTACCATATAGGGTTCAAATCTCTTAGTTGAATGTTAAATGTCTTCACTTGATATGTGCTTCAATTTGAGATGTCAAAATGCTCACTGAGTCATATAAGCTCCTAAGTATTACGATGGTGTCACATTTTCTTTCAAATATCTTGGTTGAATGTTAAATGTCTTCACTTGATATGTGCTTCAATTTGAGATGTCAAAATACTTACTAAGTCATATAAGCTCCTAAGTACTACGTTGGTGTCACATTTGCTTCCCATGTCATTGTTATTATCGTAAGTCCATACTCATATGTCTTATACTACTGGTCTATAGTTCCAAATCTCAACAATGATTATGACCACTAAAACAACAATCTCAAAAGATTTATGACCATCAAAAGAACAATCTCCAAAGAGTTATGAACATCAAAACAACAATCTCAAAGATAAAGAATTTAAGTGAAGCTATCTGTATAATTATGGGCGGCTGCCCAGGGGCAAATGCCTAGCATGGGTCGATCCCAATTGGTATAGAAGGGTGGCAGCTCAGGGG
>NW_006239211.1:595305-634602 GCF_000226075.1 Solanum tuberosum | reverse complement strand
ATCCTCTTCTACCACTTATCAGCTGGTCATTTGTATCATATGTCTTATAAAGAATATAAAACACAGAAAAGTAAAGAAAAGAATGCAACATACATGATTCCACAAGTATAAGCAAATGTGGTCTCAAATCCTTATCTATTTGTATTTGGTTTCACTTGAACTCTCATTTAAAATATGGTTGTATTATGCCTTACATATTCAGTACATTATTTTCATACTGACGTCCCTTATTGGAGACGCTGCATTTCATGTTGCATGTACATGTACTCAACTAGTAGATCTCCCCAATAGAAGCATATGATACTCAGCGGTTGTTGTTGAGCTCCAGGTTAATTCGGGGCTTTGCCGAGTCTTTACTTAGCTTATTTTCATAGTGGTACAACCATGGATTCCATTAGAGGCTTTGTAGACATTGTAAAGCTATCATCTGTATTCATAGTTTCACTTGTCACATGTATCGGTTCAACTAGTCGACATGTGTTGTATATGAAGCTTATCATTAGTAAATCTATCTGCATAGTAGTTTACTTTCACATCATAGGTCACTTATAAAGCATGTGTTCATATGGTACTTATCCGCCTCACCTAGGGTTGGGGTTTGACAAATGTGGTATCATAGCAGTTCGTCCTAGGGAGTCTACATATGTGTGTCTAGTAGAGCCTTACTAATGAATGTGTTGCGTGCCACATTTATATTTAGGGGGTGCTTTGACATTTAGGAAATATTACCTTCCTTCATAATCTAGATCGTATGATAGAGCGAAGTGAAGAAGTCAATTTCCACTTGTACCTGATCATGCTATTCATATTATGCTTACGATGGTTAAGGTTAACGGTAGCTAAAAGGTCAACATGCAACCTACAGAAAAAGATATGAAGTTATCAAAATTTAGACTAGATTGAGCTCATTTTATTTGACCGTCCCACTCCACAAGGTATGTGAAGGCTTTTATGTTATTTGCATTTTAAGTTGCATTTGTACCATTTGTATCACGTTGGTTTAATTGAGAAAGATATAGTATGGTTATCCAGATGCTTACAAAAATGATGGGTTACCTAGTTACATATATGAGTTGTAGCATTTCCAAGCACATCTTCTTAGGAGGATGTACCCAACTCTTGAGTTCTATATTCCTCCATATTTATAGGATCTAATCCTATAGAGGACACTCATTCTTAGTCTGTGCTATACATAGAATTTTCGGGATTACACATGTACTTGAAATTGATGTTGTTGAACCAATTTCTTTTAGTTGGAAGAAGGCAGTGGCATAATCTGATAGCTGAATGTATCAGTGCAATAGTGTTACTAGAGATACCCCTAATTGGCTGACAAGGCCCAAATTATCACCATATATCATCCCGAATATGTTAATAGTTGGATTTTTATATGGTATGTGCCAACCACCCCGAATAAGTACTAATAACATTTGTATTATTTTTATGGTTATAAAACTTAGGGATAAATGTGTCAATTGCTGCAAATGATATATGTATGGTAGTTCCTATTATGATCTATGTGTTGGCTATAGAGGATTAGTATGTGACCAAAGGGTAAGGTTAACAAAAGGAAAATTTGTTTGGTTAGACCTAAGTTGTGATTAGTCGGTTGTACATAGTTGATTAGAGTACATGAAGCTACTAGTTTTGATTAAAAGGTACTTGTTGGATAGGAAGCATGTGAAAATGAAGCTTGAATGACACGGGCCAAATATGTACGTAGAGCTTCTCGTTAGAAAGAGATGGGATATGTCAAATTCCCTAACCATAGGATTAGGGGTGATATGAGGATGCTATAGAGGAGTGATATAGGTGGTTATGAAAGAGTGATTGCTAAGTGTATAAGGCAAGAAAATGGTATCAACTCTTCAACCCTAACGAGTTATAATGGCGCACCTGGGAACAACTTTGTGAACCTTTGTTATACAGAGAAGTCAATTTAGTATTGATTCAAGTCTTGATATTTGGTCTTGATAACAACAAGAAAAAAAAAGGTGAATAGAAAGGTTACCTAGATACATGGGCCTAGTTCATCCACATCATTAGTACAAAAGAGAAGTAGAGCATTAACACATGTATAGACTTCCATCAAATTGAATAGAGCTACTACAGGGTTCATTTAATAGATGTCTGCAGTAATTCGTCAGTCATAGTCTAGTTAAGGGAGAGGAAAAATTGATCATATGCTAGTTGTTCTTATTTGCTATCTTGCATGGGAAAAGAGTCGGAGCACCCTCACTTGTTATAAAAAAAGTGGAAATCTATTAGTATGGCCAGACCTATCTAGTTAAGCCCAAAGCGGCTAACTCTAAAACGTTATGAATCATGATATAACTTTATAGGTACCTGACATATACATGTTATTAGAGTTCATGTTTTATGGTGCATTCAAGCTTCACTATTTATTTTCTATTTCGACCTTCAAAGGGCACCAGACATTTAGCGTGATATAACACAAGCTAGTAATGAAGGCAAAGTTGACCTCGGCCTCCTACTCCAAAAGATGAACTATTGAGGATTTTATTTTTCTATCTTGACTATAGTATTTATATTGACCTAGATGGAAGCTAAGTCTCAATAGCACAACACCTATAAGAATTCTTAGGAGATTGAAGAGAGTAGATGGGTAAATCAATTGTATGTGCTTTGAGGTGAGTAAGGAATATGAGCAGAACTATCCCACCCGTGACTTAACGCTTAAGATAGTATATTTGCCCTTATTATGGTAGAGTGGTTCTGTAGGATATCTCGTAGTCTCCAAAGATAATTTGTTATATAATTATACATGTTGCATATTCTATAACTTATCTATTTGTATGTCATTTACCCTTTGTAGATTACTTTCTCACAGGTTACCTAATGTCATAGAATGCTAGCATGTAAGTGTTATCCGCTTCGGAGCACCCTTGTTTATTGCTATATGTTTTCGTAGGACATTTCCCCTACATGTTATTTATTGCACTGGTTACTTTTCTCATGTCACTTGTCCATATTGTATGGGTACTGTAGGATAATTGATTATATGACCATTTCTATATATTTTACATGCCTCACAGCCTACTTGCTTAAACATTACATGCCTTATAGCTTTTCTGGCCATGTGTCATGTGCTCACTTGCTCATATTTCATGTGTACTCATTGACATGTTAGTCCACCTATCCATGCGATATAACGCACTTGCTCAATGTGATTTTTGTTCCGTAGTTCATTTTCTTTATGTCTACATGCCTTATAGTCTACTTGCTTACATATTATATATTTCGTTGCTTTAGTACTCATGCATCACGTGCTCATATAGTCCATTTCCTACATACATGCCTTATAGCTCATTCTCTCACACGCTACCATATAGTTCATATGCGTGCGTACACCACATATTTCTATAGCTTAATTCCCGTATATTATGCACTCATTTTTGTTCTAGTTTGCCTATGTGTCATACCCAATGTGACTTATTTATCTGTATTCTATGCCCCTATGTGCTTATTGACTTGAGTTTTGAAAATTTTGGGAAAATGTTTCCTTGTATCATGATGTGTAGTGATGATTTTGAGCAAAAATTGTTGGGCATATATGTAAATTTTATCACAACCATAGATAAATAACTTAGCATAATGCCTTATTCGAAGGTGTGGCATAAAACTTTAGAGTTTATTTTAACAGCTATGCGTTCTTATAAGACTCACCTCTGAAAAGCGCCATGAGATAAAAGAGAAGGGAAAGTAGAGCCTCGATAGGTTAGGCCTATGATATTATGTGTCCGTTCCATATACAAAATTTTTGGAAGATGCTATAGTTATTTTTTGCATTTTTATGGCTTGGAAGCTAAGCTTAAAAGGTGTAACCTCCATTGAAGTATTGTGGAAGGAATAGAATATAACATAAGATACTTGGGAATAGAAGATGGTAGAGATCCCAAATACCCCTCCTCATTCTAAACATCAACATAAGGATCTGAGATCATGTGGTTCCCTTATATGATCACAAATCCTACTAGCATTTGTTCATTTGATATGTTATTTGCATGTCTTAAGTTTAGGTATATTAAAGTCCTTATTTGTATGAGTTCTACTTATGTATCTTCAGTGAACTACATGGTCAAGAAAGAGGTTTAATTTGTCGTATTATTATTTCATGAACCATATATATTGAGATGTCATGCTAGACTTGTCTATACGTGTTTTAGGTTAGTCTATGGATTTTGGATAGTCCTATTTACAATGGGAACTCTCGCAAATCTCTATATAAAATTCCAAGATTAACCGAACTATCCGGTGCATCTATCATTCGAGGACGAATGATCGTAAGGGGGGGAGGAAGTAACACCCCGTATTCTACGTGTAGTAGTTCTGTTTATATGATGCTTATAAATTTGCTTGTGGTATAGTTATGGACTCAATTTCCTATGCGACTAGTGACAATATAATAGGTTTAAAGTGAACTGTCCGTAGATTTTGATGCGACCCGATTAAGTTGACATCGATGGAAGTATTTAAACTTGAGATCATAAGGTGGTATTTGAGTCTAAATTTTAATGTGACCTAGTGTATATAAGTTTTAAGTCAAGTTAAAGGTATTAAAGTCTAGAAATGGAATAAAATATTGAGGTGTTTGCTTGACTACATTAAGGTAGTAGGTGACAAGTAGGTCTTTGACTTATTGAACAGCCCAAAGGACCAAGTAGCTTCATCACCTACTTTTACTTATTGACCAGCCCAAAGGACCAAGTTGGTGCATCACCTTCTAAGACTCTTTTGACCATGTTATTGGGTCAAGTACACTACCACCTACTTGCATTAATCTGGCCCAAGTTGAGTAGAAGAATAAGGGTAAATGGACAGCCAAGGCCCAATGTTCTTAAGTCCAAAAAGACCCAAGTGAAAAGTCCAAGTAGGTGGATCACCTACTTGAAAAATTATGGCCTAAAATGAGTGTGAAAGTTGACCAAAGCAAGTCCCTTTAAAAGGGATTGATATCATCTCTTTCCAACCGTTTTTATTTTGACAAAAAATTTTGATTTCTAGAGCTTTCTCTCTTCTCTCTCTTAGCTTCATACAACAGCCATTAAATACCATTAGGGTTCTTGAATATTAGGGAGTTCAAGCTATTGGAAGGTATAATTTAATACAAGTTAAAGAGGACAACATTTACCTCAAAGAATCTAAGTCTTAGCAAGTGGTTGTTCTGCCCAGCAAGGTAACCTACTGCAATTTTCTCTCTCTTGTGCTTGAGTTAATTAGGACATTTGGTATGTGTTAGTGAGTTGGAAATTGTTACTTTTACATGGTGTAATATTAGGGAGGATGTTTTGGTGATTAGTGCTTGTTGGGACAACCATGGAGGGGAGTCCTCTTTAAATTAAGTTATGAGCTTGTTTGAGCACTTTAAAAGTAATGTTAGCTCTTCAAGTACTGGTGATAAGAAACCATGATTCATATTGCTTCTGTTACATTATTATGCTTAAGGATTGTTTTATGTATGTTATGATAAGGGATGTGAATGGATGTGCGGGGAAGTTATGGAGACGTTAAAGGATTAAATATTGCAGGGAATTTTGGGGAGGACCTGATACGAAGGTTGTACAATAAATAGACGCGATTAAAGGGAAAGGGAAGGAAAGAAAACATTGGCTAGATAAATTGCATGCTTACTGCTTGGTTACTATTTTGGTGAGATCAAGTAGCTCAAATTGATTAATTAGCTACCAATACTAGTCTTACAACTTATTTTATTGTAGATTAGTAATCTGAAGAGAAATAGCTTAATTCATACTTTTGGAATTGTATAGCAAGGTATGTAAGGCTATTCAATTTCCTATTTCCTTGGCATGAATCCAACACTTGTATTACAAAGTAAGCTTTCTAAGTACCCATGGTAGTGATTGATCCATAGTTGCAATTTCTACCCCCTAGAGCATTAAAGTGAGTACTCTAATATGAGTTTATTACTAAATGTATGTGCTTACTCTACCAAGTATTAGCATGCAAGATTAAAACTCGTTTCATCGTCAAAGTACCCTTGGCACGTATTCCCCTTATATAAATCAAAACAAAACGATCCTAGATTACACATGGTACATATGTTTATATGTTGGATATACAACCTGCCCATATCTTGCCAACTTGCTTCAATTGTCTATTCCATCATATCAGTCATCTTTTTATATGTTCATATGTTCCCTTTATTTGGTTATTACTCCCATTGTGTTAGACTATAATGTTACCTCACAAGATCCCTACTTACTTTATTGTAAATTTATATGTACTTACTTGGAATATGTATTTGTCCTTAAGTTGAATCTGCTCACGTTCTCCCTTAGTTCCACGTTCATGTATACCTTGTATTTGATATTAGTTAGTGAGTGTTTGGCTACCATATAGAGTTCAAATCTCTTGGCTGAATATTAAATGTCTTCACTTGATATGTGCTTCAATTTGAGATGTCAAAATGCTTATTGAGTCATATAAGCTCCTAAGTATTACGATGGTGTCACATTTTCTTCCCATGTCATTGTTATTATCGTAAGTCCATACTCATATGTCTTATACTACTGGTCCATAGTTCCAAATCTCAACAATGATTATGACCACCAAATCAACAATCTCAAAAGAGTTATGATCATCAAAAGAACAATCTCCAAAGAGTTATGAACATCAAAACAACAATCTCAAAGGTTAAAGAATCTAAGTGAAGCAATCTGTATAATTATGGATGGCAACCTAGGGGTAAATTCCTAGCATGGGCCGATCCCAATTTGTGGAATTATGAGGACAGCATCCCAGGGATTAGAATGCATAGCATGGGTCATCCTCTTCTACCACTGATCAGCTGGTCATTTGTATCATATGTCTTATAAAGATTATAACGCACAGAAAAGTAAAGAAAATAATGCAACTGTAACGACCCGAGAACACCCCCTTGTCGTTACATGCGTATTCGACCTCTCGGAGGTCTTATACAACCCTTAACATTTATTCATCGCATAGATCATAAAAATAACTAAGAATTCAAAACTTTTATTCAATAAAACCATAGGACTTCAAGAGTCCTCAACATTTGAAAACATCAATACGCAAGTGGAACTACTAAGTCTCTTAGCCAATCTTAGACAAGAACTTAAAACTTGCTAAGGGACACGGCCCTTTACAAATGAACTGAAACTTAAGTGTCTATTACAATGACTAAGAAACTTCTAAACATAGTCCTCGAATCTTGAGGACATACCAAAGACTTGGAAGAGTAAAGCAATCCAAGCAACTCCAAAGCATAATCTTATCTTAGTTACCACAACCTACACTTGTAGTAAAATAGAAGAAAGGGGTTAGTACAACACACATACTAAGTATGAGGATATGCAAAACATGCTAAAAAGGACATTTGTAAGGAAGTTATGCTTTCATGCCATTTTGATAAAAATCTCATGAACATCAACATAATAGGCACCTTACAAGTCACAACCAACAATACAAAGTCATATGCTTCACAATACCTCACAAACATACATAACCCATTTACCTTTACTTTCTTGCCTTGGACCTCCACCTTAAGTAACCCTTAAACAATACCTTTGTGCAATGTATGAGTAACGTCCCATACCATCACCCACACTAAGGGACACGGCCCTTTACAAATGAAATGAAACTTAAGTGTCTATTACAATGACTAAGAAACTTCTAAACATAGTCCTCGAATCTTGAGGACATACCAAAACTTGGAAGAGTGAAGCAATCCAAGCAACTCCAAAGCACAATCTCCTCATAAAGGTAGAACACTCATCAAATGTCATCCCAAGACTCACCTAACTAAGACATGGTGAATCAGCCCATACTACCTCTCCATACCACACCTAAGTGATCCTTAAGGCTACACAAGACAAGCTCCATTCACATCTCAGCATAAACCGTTCATTCAACTTAATGCATTTAGACAACTTCATTCACTAATGACATAAGATCATCACATACATTCAATTCAACATAAGCACTTACATTCAATTCATTATGACTCACTTTCACATTAACATGCTCAAAGACCCACACTTTCATTAGTTAGCCCAATAAGACTCATTCATTCATTATCATTACTAAGACACACCAAGATCTCCCTTAAATGTCTACTTGTGCAAAGTCTAGATGATGTCCCATTCCACCACCTATCCTAAGTAGTACACCCTTAAGAGATCCTAGTTCACTCATTCATTAATGTGAGGGAAGAGCCTTAACCGAAATAGACCATGGAGCTTGACATGAAATCTCGATAATACTCTTACCAGATGAGGGATCACCACTTGCCTAAGGTAGGGTCATTCTTTTAGCCTTTACGTGGTAGAGACCACTAGCTAGTCCTATGTGGGCACATAATTAAGGGATAGAAGGATTGCTTCTAAGTACCCACATCTCAACCAACGAAGGGGTACCCATCTTAAGGGTTGCTACTAAATACTCACATCTTAACTAACGAAGGAGTATCCACCCATCTTCAAATCCTCTCGGTGCTAGACATTACTTCCCCACAGGTCACCTTTCATGCTCTTAGACCATACACAAATTCACATCATATCACATTACCTTCACATAATCAACATTACTCAAAACAACGATCATCCAACTTTGCCTACAAGGCCATGATCACAACATGTTTATAAAGTAAACACCCTTTCATGCTCTTAGACCGTACACAAATTCACATCATATCACATTACCTTCACATAATCAACATTACTCAAAACAACGATCATCCAACTTTGCCTACAAGGCCATGATCACAACATGTTTATAAAGTAAACACCCTTTCATGCTCTTAGACCGTACACAAATTCACATCATATCACATTACCTTCACATAATCAACATTACTCAAAACAACGATCATCCAACTTTGCCTACAAGGCCATGATCACAACATGTTTATAAAGTAAACACCCTTTCATGCTCTTAGACCGTACACAAATTCACATCATATCACATTACCTTCACATAATCAACATTACTCAAAACAACGATCATCCAACTTTGCCTACAAGGCCATGATCACAACATGTTTATAAAGTAAACACCCTTTCATGCTCTTAGACCGTACACAAATTCACATCATATCACATTACCTTCACATAATCAACATTACTCAAAACAACAATCATCCAACTTCGCCTACAAGGCCATGATAACAGCATGCTTATAAGGTAAACACCTCCCCACTTTCAAAGGGATCAAACCTCACAATTCTAACATCTACTACATATATATATATATAATACTAGAATCAATAATCTATTCACAACTTCATCATCATCATAAACTTTAGGTCACAATTCCATTTAAGGCCAACATCTAATATAACACAATTGACCACCAATTCCTCATAATTCAATATAGAACAATACATAAATCAAGAGCCCATAACAATCTACACATTAATATCACATTATTAGCTCATAATCAATAGACCCAAAATTAGGATTTCAAGATATGCAAGAGTTCATGGAGTTTTTTATCTTAAAACCATCAATATTAACATAAATCATCATTTGAAATACTTTCATGCAAGAACCCAAGCTCAGAATTGAAATTGGGGTTTTAGGGTTTTTGAAAAACATTGAAATCACTTTGATTTGGCTCTTTGATTGAAAGGAGAATCAAAGATAAAATCCCCATACCTTTGTGATTAATTTCCTTGGGAATTGAAGGAGAAATCAGTAGGAACCCATCCCCTAGCTTGAAGCTTCATCAATGTCTTCCATGGAGTTCTAGAGAGAGAATTTATTTGAGAGGGAAGGTTCAATTGATAATGAGGTCTAATTCTAGGTCTTAGGGTTTTAACCAACTTAAAATACCCTAAAATAGGTAGAATAACTGTTTATAATAATTCCCCAAAGTACCCAAACTACCCCTCACTTAGTTGGACCTTTTTTAAACAAGTCAAACTTGAGTTTTATTTTCGCAGATTTCATCGAGGCACAGGTTCGCGACACGGAGGTGTTCCCACAAGTTTCATAAATTAAATTTCGAGACAGTAGAGTCCACGACGCGGACCAAACTTTTGTCCCTTGGTAGAGCTAGTCCGCAACGCGGACATGCTCCCTCTATGAGCAACTTCAAGCTGCCTTGGCAGCTTGTTTGGCCAAGGGTTGGGGGTCCTCCTCGGGGGACCCCTTAGGGGTGGTCCCGGGGAGTCGTACCCGAACGTTTTGACCCTAAAAACATTTATTAAGACACTAGGGTCACCTCCACTGATTTTAGATGCCAAACAACACATAAAAAACATGAACAACATACTAGAACACATCAACACGTAAAAGACTAGTTTTCAAACGTCTTGGTCGTCCCTTAACGTTTGACTTCTAAACTCTTTAAAAATTGACTAAAAAGGCTATCTTCATTATTTTAACAAGTTATTAATGCATAAAACCCATGTGAGGCTCTACTTTATCCTACTTCATTTTGAGGGGTGTTACAGCAACATACATGATGCCACAGGTATAAGCAAATGTGGTCTCAAATCCTTATCTATTTGTATTTGGTTTCACTTGAGCTCTCATTTTACATATGATTGTATTATGCCTTACATATTCAGTAAATTCTTTCGTACTGACGTTCCTTATTGGGGACGCTACATTTCATGATGCAGGTACAGGTACTCAACTAGTAAATCCCCCCAATAGAAGCACATGATACCCATCGGTTGTTGGTGAGCTCCATGTTGATTCGAGGCTTTGATGAGTCTTTACTTAGCGTATTTTCATAGCGGTACAGTCATGGATTCTAGTAGAGGCTTTGTAAACATTGTAAAGCTATCATCTGTATTCATAGTTTCACTTGTCACATGTATCGGTTCAGCTAGTCGATATGTGTTGTATATGAAGCTTCTCATTAGTAAATCTATCTGCATAGTAGTTTACTTTCTCATTATAGGTCACTTGTAAAGCATGTGTTAATATGGTACTTTTCCGTCTCACCTAGGGTTGGGGTGTGACACCGTCATACGCTACTGGGACTTTACATTGTTGGAAAACTTAACTCACCATCCACAACACCCACCTATGGACCATCGTCCCACCTACGGCCCGTGGGTGGTGTCGTCAGTGATGGCACCAGACTTTCTAAAAACCTAAAATTTCCACCTTTTTAATCTGAGGTGCTATAAAATCTAACAGAACTGTCGAAAATTCGATCCGAGCATCCGAACTCTGAATGTTGACAAAGTCAACCCAAAAGCTATTTTTCATAAATTTCCAACTTAGGACATCAAATCCATGAAAAGACTCTGAATCTGAAACCGATAACTCTCTTAGACCAATTTTCACATTTCGGAGCTAATGGAATTAACGGAATTCCATTTGAAGACTCAAAACTCTAAAAGACACTAAAACCCACTTTTTAACAACTTTGGCCTTTCAAAATTGAAAACTTCCACTATTCACAAATTTTTACTCAAAACTGGAAACTAACTTCACAAACTAATTCAGAAATGACTCAAGGTCAATATCGAGAGGAGTAAAATAGTAATTTTACAAAAATTCTAAAAATGGTCTTCCGAGTCATTACATGAATATAGTTGATCGATTTCATTTTTTTTTCTTTTTTTTTGTTGCTTCTTTTGTTCATGTTCTTGTGGAATATTGTTTTACTTGCACAAGAAATTACAGGATTGAAATGGAGTTTATTTTATTGAAGACGTTCAAGCTATCTATTATCTCAGGTTTTTTTAAAAATAAGTTTATTTGTAGTATTTATTTTTGGAGATCCCTATTAATTTTTAGACCTACTATGTAGCCATCTTTTTATTGCATTACAATCTCATAATTTTGTATTTTAATAATAGTTTGTAAGTTGTTGGAGGTCAAAAGAATTGAGGAAGAAATATGTGTTGAGGTTTGTATTTTATAATTTAGTTTCATAATGAATACTTGGTAGAATATTAAGTGCATAGAAATTTAATGTTGATCAATATTATTTTTATTTTGGTGCATAATATGCTCACTTAAATCGTAGTACACTTACTCACATGATCATTTGATTTCAGTGATAAGAATGCATATGCGATTTATATTACTGATGTCAAAAAGAATTAATATTAACAATTAATTTGTTATCTACAAAAATAAAAAGTGAAAAAACAAAACAAGGTGATGAAAAGTAGTAACACAAAAAGGTGCAGATATATTTATTTTGTACTTCATATATATTTTTATCAATTTTTCAATATGATTAACAAAAATAATAATGTAAGCCTGTTGTAATTTTTTGTTTTGTATTATACTAAGAATGATAATAAACTTGATGAATGTATCATTTAGCATTTAAAAAAGCTTAATATATGAGTAAGAGTTTGATAAATCACTATCATCCATAATTTTTTAATTAATGTTGTCGACCCATCTAAATGCCTATTTTTTAAAAATCCATACTCCACTAAATCGAATTCTAATATTATTGCAAGTCACACTTTATATGAAAGCAACATATTGAAAATTTATTAAACATAGATTTGGTTATTGAATGAAAACTAAAACAAATAGCAATAATTTTTTTTATAGTTATGATATTGAAAGGTAATTTTTTCCAAATTATAGTGTAAATCGACTTTTCAAAAAAAAAATTATTAAATGAAAACTCATACTCCGCTAAGCACGGACTAATTTGTTTGTGTTTGTGATAGATATAGAAGGTGTTTTTATGGTTAAGAAATAATTTTTGAAACTAAAACAGAATAATATAGAAACCAAACAAAGTAAACATTATGCCCTACTTAATTATTGTCTCATAGTTTCAAGCACTCTAATTAATTAGTGATTATATATGATCCCGATTGTCGAGGTAGAATTAATTTATTATTATGTAGGAATCATAATGTAATGATTTATAAGGATTTAAATAATATGAATATTAATAAAGGATATAGTATTAAGTTAGGTTCCTTATCACATGGAGAAGATGCTTCTGATTCTTGAAATAAATAAAATAATATGTTTTGGTGATATATTTAAGTGGAGAATCCCAGTGTTAATTTGTTATTTTTGTGAGACTAAATCATTGGATGAACTTTTGTATTTATGCAACAACGTGGGGTATGTGTTGTCTGCAGAGTTTTCAAAAAAATTTAATAAGAAAAAACAAATATTGGATGGACCAAACTCCTCCCCCTTTTTCCTCGGGCGCCAACTCATCATTTATATTTGAATTTCTTCTTCTTTTTTTTCCATCAAATATTTCATCATTATTCCAAATTAACCTGAGACAAATACTGAACATCTCTTAATTCCGTGCAAATTATTAAATTATTAACAGTCTAAAATAATTTTTTTTATTTGATTAACACAATTTGAATACATTCTCGATTTTGCAATATAAGTAAAGTACGCCCCTAAATTATCGCTAAATTTAGGATTGTTTTGAATACTTCTTTCGGCTTTTTATTAAGAGTTCAATGCTCCTACAAGAGTTTGAGACCACTTGTTATGTCTTGTGGCAGATCAGGAGTGTATCTAAGTTTAGTTAGTCAAGTAGAGATGTGTTTTTAAGACTGTCAATAGTTAAAAAATAAATTAATAATTTACATCAATTTCAAAGATATTTTTAATGCTTCTCTCATTACATTTCAAAAATGTATAACTTAGATGTGTATGTAGAATTTTATGGCAATTGGACTAGTACGACCCTATTGCTATCACTTACCTTTTCTGTATTTAACTTTGAAGCTGTGGAATTATAATATATTTATTTTACATTATTCTTTAAGTAATATAATGTCAATTACTGTATATATGTGTTTTTGTAACAAAAAAATAGTTTGTTACTCCCTCGGTTTAAAGCAAATGACTTACTTTTCAGTTTTCTCTTTAGTCTATTTAATAAAGAATATTATTTTTCTTTTTTCACAATGCTTTAATTTCATATTAAAGAACATTTTGATATATTTGATGTAACTTTAATTTAGGACGACAAAATTAAAAGGACTTTTTTTTTTCTTAAACTCCATGTCAAATCAAATTAGGTTATTCTTTTTTAAACGAAGGAAATAAATTATTTTTAAAAAATAAGTTTTGAAATATCTTGAAATTCATATCAACGAATAATAATTTATGAAAGAGATATTTTGAACCAGGCTCATTGAAGTCAATCGTTCTTAATTAATTAAGAAGCTAACTTAGATGATATTAATGCCAAGTGGACTATCAATCTATAAACATGAGGAATCGATTCTTTTCTCAGGAGTGATTTAATTTAATTTGGGAGCATATTTATATCAGGGTCATAATGTTATGGATTATAATAAGATGATTAGAAAATAATATAATTATTTAGTATTAATTATTAAATGTTTGGTTAATTAAAATAAAAAAATATTGTGTATAATATAAATATGTAATCGATTTTATATTTTTAAAAATTGGACAAATTTTTATTTCTTTTGTTAATTTTGGTTACCTTATAAGATTGTGCGAGAAGAGTTATTGGATATTAGATTTGGATAGTTAGATTATTTATGTGGGCTGGCCTAACTTGATCCGTTTAAAAGAGATAAACTTGCATATATACATTATAACTTCTACTCCTATTTTTTGTTGGTTTGTTTATGACATTTTTAATATTAAATTATAATATTAAAGTACATTAGCCTTTTATGTTATTTGAGTATAAATTAGCAAAAGGGTGATTATTATTTTTTAGTTCAACTTATGTAATCATTAATATCATAATTTGTCACGAATTACTCATCAATTAATGTTCTATAATATTATTATCTCATTGCCATCCTATTTAATCTATGGATGATTTTTAGACCTCTAAATAGTGATATTTCTTTCTTTGAGTTGTGGATAAATAGTATATGAAGCTTTAACGATCTAACATTTTATTTGAGCACTATTGTTTCTTAGCGTTGTAACTAGTTGTGGTAAATGGGTGGATTGAGTCAGGGATGGATTAAAAATGGATCAACATAAAATGGGTAATAATTCAATCTGACCATATTTCATATGGGTAAAAGTGGATTGGGTAACAAATATTTTGGTAAAATACAAGTTTATCCATATTTTCTGAGTAAATAGTACTCTACTTTAGAATTCAACATGGAGAAAATATTTGTCTTATGTAAACAAAGGGTCATTCCCAGTTTCGCCCCATTTTTTTGTTGTCTTTCACGGCTTTTATATATATATGTGTGTGTATGTGTGTATATATAAGATACAAGTTTATATTTTCGAAACATATATCACATAAATTATGTTCCACATCCTTAAAGAATTTATATTCTGCTATACAAGAAAAATTAAAGATCAATTCATATCAAGGATAAAAACTAAAAATCAACTTATTTGAAGAAAAAATCATGTAATTAAATGTGTGAACAATATATCAATCTTATATAAAAGTGTATAATAATATATTAGAAATGTTTATACACATTTTTACACTATAAAAAAATTGAATTTCCTCTCTTATGAACTTGAACCCATGAAACTATATTCAAAATGCGTCAAATTAACATATCATCAAATAACTCAAATCTTCCGAGACTCTTTTCAAACTAGAAACACAACTTTAAAATGATATCCCAAATGAATCGAATTAACAATTTATCAAAACATTCAATAAATTACAAAACCTATATGTGAACTTTCAAGCCTTTTAAGAAATCCCTATAATGGAGTTTTATAATTTTCATTTTGATTGACTAAACAATGTTTAAATCTAGGGAAAAGGGTCTGATATACCCCTCAACTTTATCATTTAGAGCTGATATACCCATCATTATAAAAGTGACTCATATATATCCCTATTGTTAGACAAATGGCTCACATATACCCTTTTCATCATGGAAGTGAAAAAAATATTTTTAGTTTAATTTTTTTAATTGTTTTAAAAAAAATACAATCCCATATGGGTATACTTAATCCTCCTCAAATATATATTATTATTTTATTATTATTTTTTGTTTCAATGACAAATTTAGATTTATTATTTTGATGGTCAAATTTATTTAAGTTTTGCTAATATTATTGTAAAATTTATCATAGATGACCCAATTTTTTTCTTCAAATACAAAAATTAAATTACAATATATCTGAAAAAATAGTTTTAAATTATAATATAGCCACAAAAAAATAGTTTTAAATTTTTTTTCTTTACACTAAGAAATGAAAGAAAAAATAAAATATGAATAAGAAACTCAAATAATGAATAATGATAATCAAAGTCAAAATATAATTTATGACCGAAAATAATTAAAATATACCTTGAAATTTTCTAGAAAAATCATATATACCCCTAAATAATTTTTTTAAGAAATCAAAAGTCAAAAATATAAATTTAAAACTAATTTTTTCACTTCCGTTAAATAAAGGGTATATGTGAGCTCATTTTGTAACGGTAGGGGTATATGTGAGCCGTTGTATAATGGTAAGGATATATATGAGCCACTTTCATAACGAGGGGCATATCAGCTCCAAATGGCAAAGTTGAGAGGTATATCAGACCCTTTTCCCATAAATCTATTATGATACATGTATTTTTCTCTCAATCAACAAATTAAGAACTTATACATTGGTTTCCCCAAAGTATATTTCCAATTAAGTACCAAATGAGCTAAGTATTGGGTGCCCGTTTGACCATAGATATTCTCAAAAATATTTGAGAAATTTTTTGATAAATCTTGTTTGGCTACAACTTATCATTATTTAAGTAAATATTTTGTTGTAGACAATTCAAATTTTTAAATACCAGAAAAAACTAGTACTTGAGTCAAATTCTATTATTTAGGAATTTTAAAAAAAAAATTAAAACTACCCTAAACTTTTATATTTTATAAAAATCACTCATTATTTATAGTTTTGGATTGAATTGTAGTCCTACTTCCTTGTACACAATTTACACTGTTATATACATATTTTATCAATTTTTATTCAAGTTTACTCTTCGAAGTCACTTCCAATTACAAGTAGTAATAGTATTTTTTCGTATATAAATCAATGGTATTTTCCTTTTGTTTTCTTCCTTGTTTTTTTTTTCAAATTTATATTGATTGTGATTGTTGTCATGACCTTTGAAAGAACATGTTCATTATAAAATGATAATACAAACTTATGGATATTATATTTTTAATAGTTTCTAGAACTTATGAGTATAACTCATATTTTCTTAAAAAGTCAAATATTCCTCGCAAAATCTATGGCAAAGGCATGATGAAATATTTAACTCAATGTCACACCCTTAATTTTTTACAAAGTACACGTGCGACACTTGATAACTTGCTCACATTTTTTAACTACTTGCTCACGAGCTTGCTATGTCAAGTTAGCCGAAGATTCTAGGAATCACTAAGAGAGTGGAAGAAAGAACACAAGCTGATTGTTATGGTGAATTGTGTAGAGAACTTTGATTGATTTTTCTTGATGGTTTTATAAATGGATGTTCCTCTATTTATATTACTTACTTAGGGGATTATATGTACATAATGATTGTTAAACAAGTCCCTTCTCTAGAATACTCTACAATCCTAGAATATTTTAAGTATTTTCTATGTAAATCTATGATATTCTAGGATATACCATAGGAAATCTCCACATTTCTCTAGAATATTCCACTAAACCTAGTGTTCTTTCTTATATAAGTTTTCACATAAGCAACATTATGTCACGTGATGCCTATCTAGAGTGATGGCACGGCGGGTCATCACATATTTGAATTTTTCTTCTCCGTGTAAGTAGAGAAAAATATTACCCTAGTAACAATTGTCAATTGATAATTAAATAAAAAAATTGTCTTTTCAAAGACTACAAAGCCAATTCTTTTTCTAAGTTTTCTTCTTATGAATAATAAAGTAGAGAAAATAGTACTAGTTGTTGAGTAGACCTTCGAAATGTCCCATCAAAATAGAAAGTGGACGGTGATTACCACCTCTATGATCATTGGCCCATTTGGGAACATCAATTATTTTCAAATATATACTACTAAACAAAAACCACCCATCCCATCCCTCAAAATATTTATTTGGGGTAAGACACAATCAACCATAATATTATTTAATCCGTTTGTTTTTACTTGTCACTTATTCTTAAAATATATTTTCATTTTTATTTGTTATTTTTGACATATCAAAAATAATTTTTTTTTTTTATGTTTTACCATCAGTATTAAATACTTATTCTCCAAATCATTTTCTAAGACCTAATAATAAACATCATTTAATAGAGATAGTTTGATAAAATACTTATATCAATAATTATTTTTTTAATGGGTATGCTAAGTCAAAGAATAACAAATAAAATGAACTGAGGAAGCTATCAATATGGATATTCTAATGCACTAATGAGACTTGATTCATCCTTAATTAGAAATTTTGGATTTGAGTCATGGGTGAGAAGAAAATTTGGTTAAAAGGGTCACACCAAACAATTTTTGTAGTGTGCGATCTGAAGTTTTATGCGAATACAAGAAATTTGGTGGAAAATTAAAAAGAAAATGATATTAGCTGAGGACAGCTTCTGCTTTTGACAAGTGTTTCGTGGGCTCCTTTGTCAGCACACTATATTTCACCTTCTTGTTTTTTCACATCCTTCTTTGTTTCGTTATTTATTTTAAAGAAAATGGTCTAAAGCCTCCCCCTAAACTATATCTGAAATCTCAACTACACACTCCAACTTCATGGGTGTCCTATATTACCTCTCTGAACTGTTTAAAACTGATATAATTTACTCCCTAAATGCTTATGTGGAATAGTGAGTGTATCTCACTCTCTCAAAGAGAGTGAGGACCAAAACAACTAATAAAACTTTGTTTTTAAATTTTCTATTCATAAATATGTGTATTTTTTATTTTTTTTTCTTATTTATTTCCTTTCTTCTTCACAACAACATAAACCAAATCTCTCCACCACTCACCTTCTCTAAGCCGCCGCGACTATCACATTCATTGGATTCACCATGGAATTTCATTATTCCTCTTGATTCTAGAATTTTAATTATTCAATTTGTGCATGAAATTAGGAAATTTTGAAAACCAACTCTTTATTAATTTTATTAAAATTGTTAATCATCATGCCTAATCACATGGCCAAATGGGTTAGAAAATTCTTATCTTGATTTTTGGTGCCCTAGTTTAATAATTTAAATTCAAGTTCAGAAAGAATTTTGGGTTGTCAACGAAACCCATATGTGATTTTGAAAATAGAAATGAAAAGATCCATTGCTATGTATCCATTACCTCAATTTGAAGAATTCGACAAATTCATCCATTAAAATAACTTGAGTATCAATCAAATAGTGGATGAAACAGTTAGGAATAAAATTCTCGCCAGATTTTACCTTTCAAAATTGTTGTTGCGGTCATCGATGATGAAAACATGATGGAAAAAAAGATTAATCAATGGCAAAAAACGAAAGATTATCAAAGATTTGTAACTTTACCTTTCAATAATAAAATTTGAAATTTCATAACTGCACATTTCATTACTATAAGCTTAAAACTATCATAAATAAAACTTGAATTTTCTCTTCAATGGCAGAAAAAGTTTCATCAAACAAAGTCAAGAAAAAAGAAAAAGAAAAGAAGAAAAAAATATAAAAGGAAAATAGAATAAAGAAAGAGATAATATTTTTTATTAAAAATAATATATATATGACGTGGCAGGCGAGTGCATTCACTTTCTAACACAAATCTGGGTGTGACCTTTTAGGGGGCTATATATTCCATTTTAAAAATGTATGGGGGGGGGGGGGTAATAGGACCCCCGTGAAGTATAAGTGTGTAGTTGAAAATTCGGTAATAGATTAAGGGGGCATTTCACTATTTTCTCTTTATTTTATAACTGTTAAAGAGTTTGTTATTCAGTAAGATTAGAGCCGTCAAAATGGGCTTAGTCCATGGGATCGGCCCAACCCAACTCATTATTAGGGTTTGATTAGAATAAGATTTTTCAAGCCCATTTAAAAAAAAGGACTTATAAGTCCCATCCATATAAGCCCTTAACCCTTGAGGCTTGATTGGGGGGTCGCCAGGGTCGGCCCATGGGCCAAAACTTTTTATTTAAGGGTAACTTACAATAATCTCACTAGTATATAATCTAATTACTTAAATACACGCTATATTGTAATATTATGAATCTTACCAGATTTTGGTACATCCAGATATGTATCTCGGAATATATGAACTCAAAATTAGGTCAATTTGTTCGAGATACACTCTATCCAAGTAGATTCCCATGAATCTAAGATACATAGACAAATCTCGCACCCTCTCCTCCCTCCCATCTTTTTTTGTCACTCTCTTATCTCGCTCGCGTATCTGGTATGTGAGATATATGCTAATTACACTAGATTTTTTTTGCTAGTGTTATTGAAACAACACCATTGTTTGCCATATTTGATTTGAAAATCTTCTCATTTTCTTGATGTTATAGAATTATAAGTTTGAAAAGAAAAAAATGAAGAAAAAATAAAATAAATAAAGAAGGGCTAGCCCGCCCCATCCCTCGGCCCTTCTAGAGTCGGGTTGGGTTCAGTATTTTCAGGCCCTTCCAAATGAAGGGTCGGCCCGCCCTAGCCTTTAAATTTCTTGGCCCGTGAGGCTTGAGCCGGGTGGGACTGGGCCAAACCTTTTTGACAGCTCTAAGTAAGATATTCAATATTTTAAAAAAATGATGAATATCGTGTCAAAATATTTAGTTACATTACAATTAATGTGTATTATTATATGATTTTATAGATAATAATAATTTTAATCTAAATTTACAATAATAAAATATCTATAATCTTAAATTTAATTGACTAGATTGTAATCATTTAAAATTTATTAAATATAAATTTATTAAATGATTGGGATTATATTAAATTCATGAATTTATTAGTCCAAATAAATATTATGGATTAATGTAATTGAGTTAGTTATTTAAATTCAATAAATATGGATTTAATTAAAGTCCGCTCCATAAAACTCATATGCCATGTCACTTAAATCTGATTGGCCGAAGAAAATCATGTTCCAATCACAACTTCTCTATTTTAAAACTATAAATAGGGGTCTTCATAATTCAGAAAAGAGGACCAAGAATTCTAACAAGAAGCTAGAGAAAGCTCGTGGATTAAAAGTCACAGATTTCTCTACAAGTTCAAGAATTCTAACAAGAAGCTAGCGAAAGCTCGTGGATCAAAAACCACAAATTTCTCTACAAGTTCAAAAATTTAAGATTTCAAGCATTCAAGTTCAAGGACGATCAAGATCAGGACCGCCAGTTTCAAGATCAAGCTCTAAGCCCTTGGATTCAACTAGAAATCAAGATCAATATAAATTTCAAGTTCAAGAATGATCAAGATCAAGACTGCCGGATTCAAGATCAAGCTCGAAGCCCTTGGATTCAACTAGAAGTCAAGATCAAGATAAAGTTCAAATTCAAGAACGATCAAGATCAAGACCGCCAAATTCAAGATCAAGCTCGAAGCCCTTCGATTCAACTAGAAGTCAAGATAAAGTTCAAGTTCAAGAACGATCTAGATCAAGACCACCAGATTCAAGATCAAGCTCGAAGCCCTTGAAATAGACTAGAAGTCAAGATCAAGATAAAATTCAAGTTCAAGTCAAGATCAAGATAAAGTTCAACTTCAAGTCAAGATCAAGATAAAGTTCAAATTCAAAATCAAGATAAAGTTCAAGATCAAAATCAAATTCAAGTTCAAGTTCAAGATAAAGTTCAAGATCAAGATCAAATTCAAGTTCAAGTTCAAGATAAACTCAAGATCAAGCTCAAGAGGCCCTTGAATTATATTTGAAAAGGCGAATTCAAAGGAATCATAGAGATTGTAACACTCGCACTTTAAATCAATAAAACGATTGTTGCGATTATTTTCCATTCTTGATTATTATTATCTCAATGCAAATTTTATTGTCTACAAATTCTGGTACGCCCAGTGGGACAATCTCTACCTCTCATCTCAACTTTTCAAGAACTAAAGAATATCAAAATGACTTGCACTATGAAGAACGACTAGCAAGCTTGACTAAAGCAATTGAAGGCTTGACGAAGTGTGCTCACGAACAAGATGCTAAACTTTCCAAACTAACAAATAAGATGGATAATATGATCGAAATAAGATCGAGTCAAGCACCTCTGAAGCTTTCTAAAATTCAAGACGAAGGAGAGTCTTGCATAAAGCAAACAAAGATCAAAGAGATTCATATCCATTGAAGGTTTGATTTCGATTGATCAATTGAAGGACTTTATCATAGAGGCTATCGAAGACAAATCTGAGTCTTCACCCAAATTTTCTCCCACATATGTAAAGCCATATACATAAAGGATTGATAATGAAAATGCCTAAGGGCTATCAACCTCCTAAGCTGCAACAATTTGATGGCAAAGGAAATCCCAAACAATATATATCGCACTTTCTCGAGACTTGCAATGATGCTGGGACGTATGGTGATTATCTTGTTAAAGAGTTCGTTCGGTCTCTCAGAGAAAATGCCTTTGATTGGTACACAGACCTCAAACCTAATTCTATAGATTGCTGGGAGCAGTTAGAGCAAGAGTTTCTCAATCGTTTTTCTAGCACAAGATGTGTTGTTAGTATGATTGAACTTACAAAGGCTCGTCAAGGTGAAAATGAGCTAATTGTTGACTTTATCAATCGTTGGAGAAGTCTGAGCCTCAACTGCAAAGATCGCCTTAGTGAAGCTTCTAGCATTGAAATGTGCATCCAAGGCATGAGTTGGGGTCTTCACTACATTTTGCAAGGATTAAAGCCCAATACATTCGAAAAGTTGGCAACTCATGCACATGACATGGAATTAAGCATGACTTTAAGAGAAGATCAACGATCTCCTGTCTATGTACCTCATGAAGATGAAAATATAGAAGAACTCCGAAGTGGAGGCAAGTCTGCATCTAAAGATGACTTTGAAGAGTCAATGTATATCTAAATGTTCCTTAACGTATGATTTTAAACTGCAAGTTACAACGCTCTTTAACACATGAGCTTAAAATGCAAGTTACAATGCTCATCGCACTAGCCTAAATTGCAAGTTATAATGCTCCCATATCACGAAGCTCTTTAAATTTGAGCTAAATCTTCAAGTTAAAATGCTCCTCCAAACACGAGCTTAAACTGTATGTCACAAATCTGTTCAAATTTAAGTTAAATCTTCAAATCGAAATGCTCCTTGAGACATGAGCCAAAACTGTATATCATAAAGCCCTTTAAATTTGAGCTAAATCTTTAAGTTGAAACACGAGCTTAAACTGTATGTCTCAAAGCTTTTCCAATTTGAGCTAAATCTTTAAGTTGAAATGCTCCTCGAAACACGAGCTTAAACTGTATGCCACAAAGCTCTTCAAATTTGAGTTAAATATTCAAATTGAAATGCTCCTTGAGACACGAACCTAAATTGTATATCATAAAACTCTTTAAATTTGAGCTAAATCTTTAAGTTAAAATGCTCCTTGAAACACGATCATAAACGGTATATCATAAAACTCTTTAAATTTGAGCTAAATCTTTAAGTTAAAATGCTCCTTGAAACACGATCATAAACGGTATATCATAAAACTCTTTAAATTTGAGCTAAATCTTCAAGTTAAAATGCTCCTTAAGGTACGAGCCTAAACTGCATATCACTCCTGTCCCGCAAGAGTATAAACTGTGTACGGCACAACAAAAAAATAAATAAAAATCACTCACTCTCCTTGAATTACGTTGTGACTTGATCCTCTTCATTGAGGTACGTATGCGCTTAGAACCATATTCTAAGTTCAGTTGCATGAGTGTCAAAAACCACTTGTTCCCACTTGATTTGTCACATGAAAGTTAAATCTATGAGTAATCTTTCATCAAACTTCAGACTTGCATCAAATGGTGGTGACTCGATGGGGGAAAAATCATGAATAAAAGTTGTTTCAAGATGCATGAAGTCTTCAAAATCTCCAAGTATGTAAGTTGAAGTCTTCAAATTCTTCAAATCTGCAAGTTGAAGAGTTTGCGAGTTGAAGTCTTCAAATTCTTCAAGTTTGCAAGTTGAAGAGTCTGGAAGTTGAAGTTTTCAAATTCTTTAAGCCTAATCTTTGAAAGATAAAATATCTCGACAATATTTGAAGAAGGGGGCATTTGTAATCATTTAAAATTTATTAAATATAAATTTATTAAATGATTCAAATTATATTAAATTTATGACTATATTAGTCCAAATAAATATTATGGATTAATATAATTGAGTTAATTATTTAAATTCAATAAATATGGATTTAATTAAAACCCGCTCCATAAAGCCCATATGTCATGTCACTTAAATCTGATTGGCCGAAGGGAATCTTGTTCCAATCACAACTCCTCTATTTTTAAACTATAAATAGGGGTCTTCATAATTCAGAAAAGAGGACGAAGAATTCTAACAGAAGCTAGAGAAAGCTCGTGGATTAAAAGCCACTGATTTCTCTACAAGTTCAAGAATTCTAACGAGAAACTAGAGAAAGCTCGTGGATAAAAAGCCATAGATTTCTCTACAAGTTCAAAATTCAAGATTTCAAGCGTTCAAGTTCAAGAACGATCAAGATCAGGACTTCCGGATTCAAGATCAAGCTCTAAGTCCTTGAATTCAACAAGAAATCAAGATCAATATAAAGTTCAAGTTCAAGAACGATCAAGATCAAGACTGCCGGATTAAAGATCAAGCTCGAACCCCTTAGATTCAACTAGAAGTCAAGATCAAGATAAAGTTCAAGTTCAAGAACGATCAAGATCAAGACTGCTAGATTCAAGATCAAGCTCGAAGCCCTTGGATTCAACTAGAAGTCAAGATAAAGTTCAAGTTCAAGAACGCTCAAGATCAAGACCACCCGATTCAAGATCAAGCTCGAAGCCCTTGAAATCAACTAGAAGTGAAGATCAAGATAAAGTTCAAGTTCAAGTCAAGATAAAGTTCAAATTCAAGATCAAGATCAAGATAACGTTCAAGATCAAGATCAAGATAAAGTTCAAGATCATTATCAAATTCAAGTTCAAGTTCAAGATAAACTCAAGATCAAGCTCAAGAGTCCCTTGAATTATATTTGAAAAAGCGAATTCAGAGGAATCATAGAGATTGTAACACTCGCATTTTAAATCAATAAAATGATTGTTGCGATTATTTTCCGTTCTTGATTATTATTATCTCGATGCGAATTTTATTGTCTACATAGATATTTAAAAACTTATAATATAATCAAACATTGTATTAGAACTAACAAGTATTTATAAATTTAAATGATAAAATAGTATCAGTACAGTTAAATCTTATTTAATGTCATCTTTGAAATTGCCTTTGATTTTCTTGAAAACTTTGTGTAAATTAAATAAGATGTTAAATATGATATAACTAAATTACTTTTTGAATAATTAAAATCATAATTTTTTATTATAAATAATTTGAAGTTAAGAAAAATATTTTTTAATATCATACCTTACCATTTCATAAGTACTTCTAAGAACAAAGATTAATGAGAAATGAAGAGTGAACCAAGTGAATTAGTAAAACCACGTGGAGTATATGTAGGAGGTTAGCTAAACAAATAATTGTGGTATCAACATATATATAGTTAATTAAAACTTGGAGTATAATTGGGTCTAACGTCTTAATTTATTTCTTATTTGTCTTCGTGTAGGTCAAATTGTTCTTGTTGTAATCCTCTCTAATAATTTAATCTTGTTGGATTGGTCATTTTGAATTTGTCTTCTACTTTTTTTAATTGACTATGGTCATCACAAAAAGATGAACCACTAATAGAGTCCAAAAATATGCTTTTGGAGAGTAAATAAAAACGTAGTTTTGTCTTATTAAGCTTTTGATTAGTTTTTTTCATTTATCTTTTAATAATATTGTCAAGAATTGCATCCTAACATGTGGCATAAGTTGATAGGATTTTTATGAGTCTTAGTGGTGTTTCAAATGGAGGAGAAGCTAGAATTACTGTCAAATTTCGTTCACACTAGGAGTTTGAGCAAACTTTAATAGACATTTAGTACAAACTATCACAAGGAAGAAAGAATTATAGTTCTTCAAATTATTATTCGATTTTTTTACCGCTAAAATATTTTTTCTTGGAAAAGAACTTGTCGAAGTGGAATAGTTGTGCAATGACCCGCTCGGTTATTTTTGGAAAGTCTTATAAATTTACCACTTTTCCCCTCCTGATCTTAACCCAGAGTAGTTTTTGATTGAGATTTGAAAGTTGATTTCGAACATCTTGTTTAAAGTTGTGAATTTTGTAAGTTTTGAGTTTGTAAGGCTAATATTGTTAAGAAAGTGGTTTTCGGTGTCTTTTAGAGTTTCAAGGGTTGGAAGGGAATTTCGTCGATTCCATCAGTACCAGAATGCGGAATCTGATGAGTGAGAGTTATCGGTTTTAGATTCGGAGTCTTTTTTGAGGATTTGAGGTCCTAAGTTGGAAAATTATGGAAATTTAGCCTTTGGATTGACTTTGGTCAACATTCGAGGTTCGGATGCTCGAATAAGAATTTTGAGAGTTCCGTTGGATTTGGGGGATGGTTGTTGCTCCCAATTGCACACACAAGTGTATGTGGTCGCGCAAGTAATAACAATTTTACTAAATTATATATACTAGTCTAATTATTTATTCAGGTGTGTCAAAAGAGTTTAATTTATATTTAACTTCTAAGAATGTAAGAATGGAATAATAAATTAACTTACTATGTTTGGGACAATTCCAGGACTGCAATATGCATAGGGTTTCATGTATCACATCTCATGTAATGAACTAATTATGGTTATCAAATTACTGATTTACAGGGTTGATTTTATGATCATGATCTCCCGACCTCTAATCGCCTGTCCCAGTTGACTGTCTAACTTAAGCGGGGATAGACAGACTCAATTGGCGAGCATTGATATTTCATCTTGTTTAGTAACCAAGCTCGGTGTTTGTCCAAGCGTCAATCCTAAACACAAATCTGAACAAGTGATATGCAAGAGAGATTGAGCTCTTTGTATCATTTGATCTATCTACCTCTTCGTCTCACGAGTCCAAGAATAGACAACATATTTATTTCTATGGTGATTAAGCATGAAATACTAAAACAAGAATACAAAATTAATTTAAGCGATAGCCAATCATTAATTCAAAATAATCAATGTTCAACAATTACATGTAGCTACAGCCACAGAACAAGGGCCTTTAACTACTAATGTCTAAGAAAAGAAGAAGAAAAAGAAGAAAAGAACCCTAAAAAGTATTGGCAATTTTTCTTTACAAATTATATTCTCTTCTAATAAAGAAAGCAACGAACAATAGTAAGAAGAAAAAAGAGAAATAAGCATATTTATATAGTTATCGGCGGTGAAACGGGAAATTTGGTCTATGAAATTCGAGTCGGAAGAAGGAATATACCCAATGCCATGAATACTTACCTTACATGTTACTAAGGATCTTAATTGATTTGGTACACCCAACAGTTTAAAGGAAGAGAGCTGAAAGAATAAATTTTGAAAGTTTTGAGATTGAGAACCAAAAAGGATAAAGATTGAGAAAACTGTCCTGAAATCGCAACATATGACAGGATGAGAGCAGTTTTTTGAGTCGGTTCTCAATATGATATTTCTGGAACCAGAAGAACTCTTTTACCTTTACCATGGAAATAAACAGTTCTTCATTTCTAGAAAATTCATATTGAGTCGGTCATAACTCTCTAATGACATAATTACCATTTTGCCCTTAAATGGATACATATTTTTGAAAATGCCCTTGGTCGTCCATATATATAAAGAAAACAATCACAAGACCTGGCCTCAGTCGGTAGTCGAGCTTCTAATCAAATAAGAGTACAAGGTTTTACAAACACAATAAATATAGAACTGTATCCAAAAGCAAAATAAAGACTAGCACTAGCCAACATAGAGGGAGATCAGTAACTCCGAAAACCAACACAATAAATATAGAACTGTATCCAACAGAAAAATAAAAACTAGCCCTAGCTAACATAGAGGGAGATCAGTAACTCCGAACTCCATAAGCTCACGCCAGTCTCCAAATCCCTAAAGCTACTCCACACGAGATCCAAATCAATAATGAGAACTCTTACTATGATCTGTAGGGTGAAAAGTGGTGTATGAGTACTAAAAAGTGATATTCAGTAGGCACAGACCGAGTGAGCTCCAAAGACAAAGAAAGTAATAACAACAGGTAAAAAAGGAAAGTACAACACAAGTATCTGACGAGGAGATATAGCATGATAACATATGTAGTAAGAATGAAGCAATAGAATATACTTAGTAAGAGACTGAGTCGAAAGAACATACCCGGAGGCGTAAGCCCAACAACCTAATCATGATAAGATCCTACCATGGAATTCCACTTACCAAAGCAAGATATGCGATAACACTACTATTCAACATTACTACAAACGAATGAAAAGAGTACCAAGATAGGTCAAAACCAAGCACTTAAGCAACTAACTATCAATCCAATGTAATATACACAATCATAGTCAGACAATAACCTAATCGGACTCCCATAAGCTATAAGTTTGAAATTGAAATTGAATTGGATGGAGAGAGATGGGGATACTTGGACATCATATCGGTTTGAGTCTCCCAAGTAGCACCCATAACTAACTAATTCCTCTAAAGGACTTTCACAAAAGCAGTTTTTTTATTTCTTAACTTACGAAAATGACGGTCAAGAATCTCAACTGAGACCTCTTTATAAGAGAAACCTTCTTTCACACCCAAACTCTCTAATCGCATTAGTGAAGTCAGATCCCCAGTACACTTCTTCAACAAGGAAACATAAAACATTGATACACCGATGCCAAATCTGAAGGCAAATCCAACTCATAAACTACCTCATCGAAACACCTCAAAATCAGATATGTTTCTACATAACAGGGACTGAGCTTCCCTATTATGAAAGTATTTGTTAGTCCAAAATACATAACTACAAATTCATAGTGACCATACCGAGTCCTGAAGGTTGTCTTCAGAATGTCCCATTCTCTCACTCTAAGCTGATGATAACCTGATCGGAGGTCAGTCTTGGAGAAAGAGTTAGCACCCTAAGCTAATCGAAGAAGTCATCAATCCTTGAGATGTAGTACTTATTCTTTATTGTGACCTTTTTCAACTATCGATAATCAATGCACATTCTGAGAGAACCATCTTTCTTTCGAACAAAGAGAACTATAGCACCCCATGGAGAATTACTAAGTCTAGTGAAGCTCTTATCAAGAAGTCCTTTAACTGATCCTTCAACTCCTTAAGTTCTGCTGGAGCCATTCTGTAAAGAGGAATAGAGATAGGCTGGTATCTGAAGAAGGTCAATTTCAAAGTTAATTTCCCTTATGGGAGGAACTCTAGAAAGATTATTTGGAAACACTTTCAAAAATGCATTCACAATGAGAACTGACTCAAAAACAGGGGTTGCACAATCTATATTCCTAACCTGTACTAGGTGATAGATTTAACTCTTAGAAATTAACTTTCTTGCTTTAAGGCATGAAATAAACTAACCCAGAGGCACTAAATTACTGCCTTTCCACTCTATAACTGGTTCAATCGGAAATTAGAACCTAACAACTCAGGTTCTACGGTAAATAAAGACATAACAAGTATGAGGTCGATCCATACCAAGAATAACATCGAAATTCAACATGTCTAACCCTACTAGATCAACTGAGGTGATTTTTCAAAAAATTGAGATCGGGTAAATTCTAAAAACTCATTTAGCCAAAGCTGATTCACCAACATGAGTAGAGACTCAGAAAGGTTCTAATAGAATTTCAGGACTGATATCAAACTTCATAGCAACATAAAGAGTCACGAAGGAATGTGCTGCTCCTGGCTCTAACAAGGCATAAACATCATTCTGAAAAACTTGTAACATACCAATGACCACATTAGAGGAAACCTCTTATCAAGTCTAAAGAGCATAAAACATGTTCTGACTCTGTCCGCCCCCATAACTATATGAAGTATCGTGTTAAGTTGAGCGACCTGAAGAAAACTAGGTTGAGTCTTTCGACAACCATCTCGATCCTTGCTAACAGTCGAAGGGGAATCCCTCAAATTATGACCAGTTTTACCACATCAAAAGTATGCACCAAAACCAACTAAGAAATCTCTCGAATGACCTTTCGACACTTCTCACATGTAGGGAATGAATGTCCTCTAGAAGTATTACTGTGAGACTTAGGGCTGGGCACCCTATCCTTGTTGAACTTAGCCAATAAATCACTAGAAGATGGAACCAGGCCTTTGCTTGAACTGATAACGACCACCACCATCAGATCTCTGATGAGAGTAGTCAACATTGTCGGTCTGAGGCCTCCTAAACTCCGTAGCACTCTTCTTAAGCTTCTCTACCTCAATCTCTTGAGCATGAGTCATCAACCTAGAAATATTCATCTCCTTGATAAATATGGAAGTTCTACACTCTTTCATGACCATCTCTGAGACACGGGAAACAAACTTGCTCATACGGGCCCTAGAGTCGACCACCATAGTCGGAGCATACTTGGAGAGTTGAGTGAATGTCAAGAAATACTCTCTCACACTTATATTACCTTGCCTCAAGTTAATGAACTCTTGTACCTTGACCTCTTTCATCTCAAAAGGGAAGAATCGATCTATAAAAGCACATTTAAACTTGACCCTATCCAAATGACCCACTTAAACAATCCTTTCTTCCTTCCATTGCTTGAACCAAATTTGAGAAACACCTTTTAATTAGTGAGCACCCCAGTCTACACTCTTAGCTGGAGTAACACTCATAATCTCAAGAATCTTTTGAATCCCCTCAATAAACTCTTATGGGTACTCATCTACCTTAGAGCTATATGGGATTTTAGAGGATTCATCCTTGTGAAGTCTCGAACCTTAGTCGCCGTCGTACCCACATTTGGGTTCACGGGAGCTATAACCTCACTGTTAGCTTGAGCAATGATGGCTTGGGCAAGCACTTGGAAAGCGTCCCTAAACTCAGCATGAGTGAATCTCTAGCCCAAAGGATCAACTAGAGCTTGTGGAGCTTCTTGTTCCACATTCAAGCTCCTTCTCAGCAGAGCTCTTCTTTGAGGCATCGTTCTAAAACACATAGAATATGAGTTAGAAAGAAACCTTATAGAGTTCAGATCTATTACACTACTTAGGAGTATTTAAAGAAGTGAAGTTTCTTAAACATCTCATAGACTCCTATTTATAAATTTGGTGCGCTTCACACTCTTGAACAAGACTATACTAAATGTGACTTGTTAGACACCCTAAGACACTTAAACTTGAAGTTCTAGATACCAAATTTTCACGACCTAAGACTACCCCTAGACATGAAATAATACCTAGATTCTCGAGAGACCCCAAGCAAACCACCTGACATAGCATGACACTAAGATAATCAACATAACTGAAATAAAGAGAGAAGCGGAATCATAGTCTCAAAAGATAGTCTCAATATAATACTGAATTAGAGTACAAAAACCATAATGTAGAAGTACTGTATCTGACAACAAGCATATACTACATAAATGAGTCGCTAGGACAATCCCTAGCTCACTCTAACATCTGGAACTGAAGTAAATACTAAATGACATGAAAGTAACATAAGTTGTATGTCCTCAAACCATGAGGACTCACCAAGATTGAGCAACACTGATAAGATTATGTTCTAATTACGAGCCTGATATGGAGCGTCAATACCTATATTATAAAACAATATTGGCACAATAAGGTATGCGATCAACACTCGAAACGTACTATGAATGGGAAAAGGTGCATGATCATAACATAAGAACATGATAAGTCTGAAAACATGATAATGCAATGACCAAGTAAACATAACATAAAATTAACCATATATTTCCATAAAACATAATACAAGGTCATGTATTCTTCCTTAAGTCATATCATAACATAGGTATAAATCATAAGCTTTTTAGGAAATCATAAATGTTTGTGGGAGATACCGTTAATCATCAAAAATCATATGAGCTATAACATGGAGTTGTATTATTCCCACACCGGAAAGCGAGTGTCCTACTTGCCAAGATAAGGACCATAATCATACGATGGTCACGTCATCATATGGTGATAAAGACAAGTTTAAAAAAAATTGATTTCTTATATATATATAACAATTTTATGTGTTAATACGAATTCAACCATTATTTCACGTAGAGCGCTTGCCAATACATACTTTACATTATTCTGAGAATGTGAAGATTGTGTCAAATAATATAGTGAAGGGTTATTACGGGTGATTAAAAAATTACAAGTTTATTTAAAGTGTCTAAATAAAAAATTATGTTGACTTTAAATATTTATCGATGGATTTGACATTTAATTTTTGAATTAAGCGTAAGATTGGCCATAATTAACAGATAATCTAGACATGTCCAGAGTTATTGTAAATGCATTTCAGTAAAATAGGGCCGTTCAAAATCGAACCGAAATCGATAATCCGAATTGAAACTTTTTTATTGATTTAACGGTTTTGATTTTTTTTTTATTATCAAGTTATCAATTTTTGACGGTTTGAGATTTTTTCTTAACGGGTTAACCGATAACCCGATAGTAAATTAATAATTATATTTATACCATTGATATATAAAGTCCTTGACTTAGGATTTAGTTTCATATTTTTATTTCTAGCAATTTCAAACTTTCGGTTATTCCACAATGTGTTAATTTTGTTTTTGAGAAAGATACAATCTATCAACTTATGTGTGGAGTTTATTTGGTTTGTCACCATGTTTTAAAATGATTTTCAATTATTTATTTTTGTGTCATATCTTAACGGTTAAATCGATAATGATCAATAACCGATAAATCGGTAATCCATAAACCAATATCTTAATGGTTCTTAATAGTTTAGCATGTCTACAAATCAATAACCAATAAGTTAAATCGATGAACTTTAAAATCGAATCGAACTGATCGATAGGTAAAAGTGAAAAAGGAAGACCTTTTAATTTAAACATGATACAATAGCCAAGCCAGACATAATTGTAACAATATTGGAATTAACAATCAGAAAGCTGAGGAACCTAAAAGCTTGCATTTGGACAGCACATCTTGAAGAAACCACCTTAAACTCTTTTGTCTTGTCAAAATATATGAGTTTAAGTTCCACTAATTTCCCTTCTTTTTTTAAATAAATAAAATAAACTGTAAGAAAGAATGAGTGAAGAGTTCAATTATTTTTCCCACTGAAAAAATGGGAGTCTTTATGAGCTATATCTGGTCATATCTGATCTGATGGATGTACTTGTTAGCTTTTAACTGTTCAAACCTTCTGTTCCTCACCTTTCTGTCCCATCCACTAATATTCCCAAAAGGAATGGCACTGGGCCCTGCTCCCAATCAGCCAGCACTCCTTTACCCCCTCTTTTTTTTTATTTAATCTCTTCACTGTTCTACTAAGTCAGAAGACAAGATTTTTTTGTTTCCAATCCGGTGTTCGGTAATTCGGATTCTCGTTCCAGAAAATCTCACATGGCAGTAAAACGCTTTCTAACAAAAACGACTTTATATTCAAATAGACTTGAATTTGAGACCTCCTAGTTAAGAATGAATGCGTACTTACCACTCTACCACAACCCTTGTTGGTGTCAGAAGACAAGATTATCAAAAGAGTACTTGTACAGTGTGTAGCAATATTGAACCAAATAAAACAACCAACCCAAAAAAAGAAAAAAAAAAGGAAAATTATGGCCAAGAGATAATTAAACCCTCCTTACTTGGCTGATGCTTGAAGAAAATTAATTCTCACCTAAGAAACTTAGCATATGTACCAAGCGGAATTTAATTTGATTGTTTTTTCGTTTGTAGAAATCTTGTTATTATGTGTCGGGATTGTTGTTGTTGTTGCTGGTGGTGGTGTTACCGTCTTTGCTCCAATCGTACATGTTGAATGATTCGATGTCCTTCTTCTGTCCCAATTCATTGATATCTCCTGAGAGAGTTTTGGCAAACAAAAGGTTTAGAGGGTCAGCTTCGAGTTCAATCAAATCTGCAAAGAAATCCTCATGACACTGGTTTGATGAGTCTGGTAACATTATTGGCTGATAACTGTCTTTAGAAAACTCCTCATCATCGCGCATTTCCACTAGTTGGTGATTATGGCGCACATCTTCTTCAGCCACCTCTTCTTTTACTTTTGGGTACTCCGAAATGTTATTGGTGGTCTCCTTTTGTTCATCTGTATCGGTTTGGGATTGAGGATTATTTGGTATAATAGTATTGTTGGTGTGTTTGGAATTATTAGGCTGAGACCTTGTTGATCCAGCAAGGGCATTTCTTTGAGTTGGCCATGGATGGTTATGTTCTGAAGTGTAGGTGATCACTAACATGTTTGGGTCTGTCCTGCTCCTTTCCACTTGTTTCCTTGCTGAACATCCCTTGGAACTACTGCACCTATAGTAACCCCTGCATATTATTTTATTTTAACAACATGAAAATGCAAAAGTTAAATATTAGTACTACTTTATGTTTTCTCGGTAAATTGGTCCAATTTTCTATTTTGAAGGGGAACAAGTATACTTACGTAAATATTTGTCATATTTATATCCTTTCATTTTGGGTGTGCTCAAATAAACATTAAAATTTATATAAAACTAAATAAGTAGATACACGTGTTTTACATAGAGTACTACAAATCAGTTCGAATGTGTCTCATGCGTAAGAACACGTGTGTTTACTTGTTCAACTTTGTACAAGTATAAGTGTTTATTTGTGCTCACCTAAATATCAGTTAAAGCCAAAATTTAAAGTGCAACATGAATGTATTATGTCCAAAATGTTTTTGAGCATAACAATTGAATTTTTCACATGAAGATAGTATCTCTTAATTAATTTTCCATGAAGAAGTTGTAGTTAAAAGGTTGGGAGTGCAGAAAATATATAGTGAGTGAGTGACCTTGGGTAAGGGGAGCCTTTGATTGGCTTCTGACCATACTTTCTCCAAGCCCATAAATCAGATGGAACTACTTCTCCCCCTTGCCGGCTGTTTGCTGGTGCTGCTGCTGGTATACACACCACTTTTTTCGCCTGACTCTTTCTGCAAATTAATAAACCCTAATACATAACATGTCCACGTGGGCACATATATACCTTTAAAATACACTATTAAATAGTTGAGGGGTAAAAGGTTCTGCCCAAAATTTGGAATTGTTACAGCAATTTCAGTCAAAGTTCGAAGATATTTCAAACTTTTTTCCCTTCTAAATTCTACAAAAACAAAGTTAAAAACATAAATTATTTATTCTGATAATCCAATTTTTAATAACACATACATGATAGCTATTCATTTTTGCTCATGAACTTGTAAGCACATGTGCAAGCTCCGATCCATATCAACAATTAGTGTAATATTGTATCATAATCCTTCATTAATTAGTGTTTTTATCATTAATTGTCAAACTGCTGCTAACTGGAATCTATATGTTATGTCAAGTTCCTGAATCGATCATTCACAATCTATTGCTGCAATTTTAATAATGAATTTTATTTAGCTTATCTTTTCAATTCAACAACAACATGGCAACCGTTGACTCAAAATTTTAAAGGGTTAGGCGTGAGGTGCGTGAGACCTAAACATGTCAAATTTTGGAAGAAAATAAACCAAGATCGATTTGCAATTTATTTTGTTTTCTATTCTACTTGTGCTTTTTCACAAGAAGTAATCATGGAAAATACTTCTTTTCCATTTAGAAGCTGAAAATGATGGCCACAAATTAAAAAGAGATAAATAAGTTGAAAGTTAAGTCTATGACTGAACAAGTAATTCTGTCTACTTTGATTGAAAAAAAAATATCATCCGGATTTCATGCAAATATTATAATCTTTTACTTTTCTTCAATTATATTGTTGAATTAGTTCAGTAAAAGCTAAATTAATATACTATTTGCGTACATAATTAGTTTTCTATCTTTCTTCTCCTTGTTCATATAAAAAAAATGCAACTCTCATAAAAATCTCTTAAAACTAGGCATCAACCATGTTGTCTTATGGTATTACATAAAATATACGAATTTTCAATTCAAGTGTATAGTATAGTATAGTAATGTAGAAGAATTTACTCACCTTCTTTTGATACCCGTATTTCTCGGAGATGAGATCTGTAAGGCAGAGTTTTCCATTAAGCAAGTTTTAGATGAATTAATATCATCATGATTACCAATAACATTATTTTGTACAACACACGCTGACATAGCCAACTTGTTTGTAGGAGAGATCTGAAGCATCCTTGAAAACATATTACCTCGTTTTCTCATCGAAGGAGACGAATCTCCGAAAACACTATTAGTGCTCTCGTTGTTGTTATTATTATTAATAATATTATCTTCACTAGCTGCGGCCTGCAACATATCAAGATCATGGAAGAGCGGATCTCTCAAGTTACAAAACGGATCTCCAAAATCTTGAACAGATGTTGGTTGTTCAATTTGAGAAGCCGAATAAGGAAACTGCCATCCGTCAGAAATAAGAGTAGGAATAGGAATAACAGTATTATTAGTTGATGATGACTCACCGGAAGTGGTATTATTTCCACCTCGGAATATATCAGCTAAATCACCTTGATAATTATTATTCTCCATCACTTTTTTGCGGCCTAGCTGCACATGTCTTACCTATATACAAATCTCTCAAGCAAGCAAAGTAGATTATATTGTTGATTTGACTTTGATACTCTAGTAATTAGTTTGGTATGTTTTGCACCAAACAGACGTAAACAACATGCACTTAAAAGGCCAAAGAAGCAAAATATGAGAAAATATTGAAACAAATATCTTTCATTTCCACTAAAATCTTCTTCTTCTGAAGAAGAAGAAGAAAGCAAAGATAGAGAGAGAAAAAATGGGTTGATGGTTAGTATGAGAGAAAAGGAAAAGGGAGGTCGCTGACTTTTCACATAAAAGTGTTTATTTCTATACGCAACAAGTGGGGATAGAAAAAGAGAGTTTTAAAACAACTACTAAGTATTGATTTATTATATTAATCAATTAGGGATTTGAGCTGATTCATTTTCTTCAATGTGTCATTCATCATGCGGATCAAATCAATGCCACTCTTTTTTTTTTATATATATCATATTCTAACTTATGTTCTCTCTCTTCTAAACATATATTTACCCTACAATTATTATTTTTTCCTAAACTCTTTCTCTTTCTAGTTTTTAGCATCTCACACATAGTTTAGTTACTTTAATGTGATGATAAACAATTTGACAAAATTAATGTTGAATGTAACTTAATCTATTACCCAATTTTCAACTATATATTTATTCATAATGAGAGTTATTATTCTCTTAGACTATTTTAAAGCTGAATTAATTATAGGTCAGAGGCATTTTAATAAATAATTCTTTTTAAATAAAAAAAAAAGTTCCCTCTCTAGTCAATGAACATGGTCTCGAATATAATAGTGATAATTTATTATTATTATAATAATAATAATAATAATTATTATATTTCTCTTGATAAAATGATTTTATAGCGGACAGACCAATATTTATAATTAGTAATTTTAGACCACAAATTTTACAAATATTTCTTTTTTAAGAATATTTTTTAAGAGAAATATAATAATAATAATAATAATTCCCTCTCCAGTCAATGAACATGGTCTCGAATATAATAATTATAATTACTATTACTATTACTGTATTTCTCTTAATAAAATGATTTTACAACGTGCAAACCAACATTTATAATTACTAATTTTAAAAAATATTTGTTTTTAATTTTTTTTGTATCAAATCAAACTATATCACATAAATAAAAACAGAGTACATGGGTTGGGAAATTGATTAACAGCCTCTGGCCTTTGTAATAGCCTTATAGGGGATAAAATAAGATGACCATTCGTAAAATTGACTCCAAGATTTTTTTGTAAACTCTTCCCTCATATTAATTTAAAATATATGGAACCTTTTGTCAAACCTTTGAATGTACAAAAGTTTATTATACAGTAGAAATGTTTCGAGATAAATTTTATATTATTTACTATTATTGGCATCTCAAATATTAATTTTCAATCTCTAATTAAACATATGATATCAAATGAAATTTATTTGACTTTGTAAATGATGAATTAAACCATGGAAATTAAGAACTAATTTTATTATTAGAAAATATGACAAAAAGATACGGACAAACTTTTACTCAGTTTTCTTCCCGGACAGTTCTTTTTCAGTTTGAGATTGTATAAGAGATGATGCATATGCTTAAACAAAGGTGTAGGCTCACAATCAGATGTGAATCGAGGATTTGAAGATTTTGGGTGTACCAATATTTATTTTAGCTCAAATATGAGCTCTAAGATAAATTTAAAATAAAAATAGTAAAATAATCAATCTAGCTGAATTCGATTCGAACCTAAGTTTGACGGGTGAATTCTCTAGCTTGTACCAATAGCACAATGATATTTTTATGCTTTTCATGAGTATACTGTTAATTATATCCTAATTTCTATCAATTTCTCAAAAATAGATATACACTTATATACATGATATTTTTCGAAGTTACCGAATACAGTGCTAGACTTATATAAGAGCAACTTTTTCCAAGAAAAAAAAAAGAATGTAACAAAGTAAATATAGTCTGAAGCTAAATGAAAAGAAAAGAAAGAAATCGTTATCCTTAAAATTCTAAGTGGTGGAGAAATCATTTTAAATGAATATATGATATAATATAATTTTTTTCTCCACAATATTTAAATATTATGTGATCGAAATTTAAACAGGCAAGTAGCCGCATTTCGCGGGTGACGCTTCTAAATGCATGTTATCGGGACAATTGCGTCCAAAGTTAGAATCTTGTCCATTCCATTCCTCCTATCTCCATTATATATATATACAATCATTACAATACTTTATTTTCCCCTAATAAAAGAAAATCACAATACTCTTTAAATATACATTGGGTAAGAAATCTACATTCATATCATTAAACGGTAAGTTTTAATAAAATAAGGCCGAATGACCTGGGACACTCTTGTATTTGGTTTTGTTTGTTAGTTGAACACTCCTACTCATTATTTTGTCAAATGAACACTTAAACTCGATGAAACTTTATTTTTTAAACCCTCTAACTATTGACCGAGCTTATGTGACATTAAAATGACTGAATTGGACAAGTGTGTCGCATTTTGAATCAATTGAATGAAATATTTTTTTAAAAAAAACTCTCAAATTATAAGACAAAATCATAATAATAATAATAAAAATAATAAGAATAATAATAATAATAGTTTTTTTTAAAAAAATAATCTCAAAACCTCCTCCTTTAACCAGATCCCACCCCAGCCCACCGCCACTCCTCCTCTCTT
>NW_006239211.1:594408-595250 GCF_000226075.1 Solanum tuberosum | reverse complement strand
CCCCCCCCCCCCCCCCCCCCCCCCCCCCGCCACTCCTCCTCTCTTCTTCTTCTTCTTCTTCCGCCCAAGCCCCCACCCCACCCCTATCCTTTCTCTCTTCTTCTTCTTCTTCTTCAGCCTCAGCCTCAGCCCCCGCCCCAGCCCCGCCATCCCACCCCTTCCTTTTTTTTCTTCTTTGACGGACACTACACCAATCTTCTTATTCATAAAAAAAAGATTCAAAAAAATCTTTTGCTAGAAAATATATCATTCACCATTTTTATATACTTAATTTTTTAAAATCTATTGCTTGAATTTACTCATACACATTTTTTTTCAACTTGAAGTTTTCTTCATATCTCTTTTTACCAAATTAAAAATAAATAGAACTCTAAAGCATGTGCAAGGGTTAACTACAATCTATTACATTACAATGACTAATAAATTTTTGTGATTGAGAAAAATTTTAGGTGTGAAGAAGATAAAAATTGGTGGTTTTTTTATTTATGGGTGAGGGTTACGGTAAGAGAACAAGAAGATGAAGTGGGAATAGGGGAAACGAGTACAATGAGAGAGAGAGAGATAGAGAGATGCATTTTAAAAAAAAAAAATTTAAATATTTAATTTCTGATTCATTAAAATAACAACAAGAACAAGAACAACAACAAGAACAATAACAAGAACAAGAACAAGAACAAGAACAACAAGAACAACAAGAACAAGAACAAGAAGAACAAGAAGAAGAACAACAACAAGAAGAAGAAGAACAACAACAAGAACAAGAAGAAGAAGAAGAAGAAGAAGAAGAACAACAACAACAACAACAAGAACAAGAAGAAGAACAATAACAAGAACAACAACAA
>NW_006239211.1:594220-594358 GCF_000226075.1 Solanum tuberosum | reverse complement strand
CAACAAGAACAAGAACAAGAACAACAACAACAACAACAACAACAACAAGAAGAAGAACAAGAACAAGAACAACAACAACAACAACAAAAACAACAACAAGAACAAGAACAACAACAAGAACAAGAACAAGAACAACAA
>NW_006239211.1:566008-593649 GCF_000226075.1 Solanum tuberosum | reverse complement strand
AACAAGAACAACAACAACAACAAGAACAAGAAGAAGAACAAGAACAACAACAACAACAACAACAACAACAAGAACAACAACAAGAACAAGAACAACAACAACAAGAACAAGAACAACAACAACAACAACAAAATGAGTGTAATACACACATACACATCGGATGAGAAAGGGGTTCAAAAATATTGTGTTTCAATAAGTTTAAGGATTCAGCTGGCAAAGTCGTATGTACAAGGGTCCAACTTACAAACGGAGTCAAGTACAATGACTTCCCAGGTCATTCCGCCATAAATTAATAATAACTCTTAATTTTTGGTATTTTCTTTACTTTTAAAATATAAAGCTGACACAAAATCTTTACAATACAAACTAGAATCCAAAATTTCTAATTTATGAATTCTGAATCATAATTTTTTTGTCTATTGAATTTGAATAAATCATTTATACATATAAAATTAACTTGAGCCAAACCTATTGAATTATGTTGAACCCATAGTGATTATCATGTACTATGAAAAATGCGCCTGATACCTATGCTATTTAGCCATGGTTTCAATAACTAGGGAAAAATTAACCAAAAATAATAATATAATGAGCTCAACATTCTTAACAATCAGACATTCATTATGAACATTCAAAGTAGTCAATCTATCTCCGCCTGGTTCCTATGACTTCGCCTTCAGAAGCTGAGCATTTAGGCGAGCAATTTCTACATCTCTGTTTGCAAGTGTTACTTTCATTTCTTCCAATTCATGCTTCATTTGCTCATGTTTCACCTGCAACTCAGACACCTTGATCTTGTTCCCTGTCTTTCCCTCAACACACTTACACTTAAGTAGTGTGTTCATCAAATGAAATGATACCTTCACCTTCATTCTTCTGAGATCCTAATGCTAATTCCAGGCTTTTCACTACTTTATATATTGCAAGCCGTTCTTGTGGACGACCATAGAAGCATTTAGCAGAAATTCCTATAAATACCTTTAGACAAGTTGATGAGATAGACCCCACCAGATTCTGATCAATAAGCTTATTAATTTTGCCTTCCTTGATGCATTATTTGGCCCATGCTACAAGTCCATGTTGTTCCTCAGGCAGTCTCATATCGACTACCCGCCTTCCTAAGAGCAATTCAAATAGTACTACTCCAAAAGCATACACATCAGTTTTCCATGTCAATTTATTAGTCAGGAAGTACTCAGGATCGAGGTACCCAAATGTGCCTTTGACTTGTGTACATATAACATGAGTAGTTGATTCATTTCCAGGCCCCATGTTGGACAACCCAAAATCTGAATTCTTACTTGCCCAGTTTTCATCTAACATAATGTTTGAGCTTTTGATATCACGATGTATCACCCTATTTCGAGATGTATGAAGAAAATCCAGTCCACGTGTAGCACCTATAGCAATCTCGATCCTCCGTTCCCAAGTGAGAGATGAGCTAATTCTGTCCATTTTGAAGAGATGACCAGTAAGGGATCCTCGAAGCATATAATCATAAACTAATACCATCTCATGACCTTCATTGCAGTAACCAATTAGGGATAGAAGGTTCTCATGGCAGTGCGTAGATAACATTTTGATTTCCATCTAAAACTCATTCTCCCTGGCTAGATCCTGGTTTCGATCGCTTAACTGCTATAATGGTCTCTCCACCATCAATATCCCCTTTGTATATTGTGCCATATCCACCGCTACCAATGACAAGATGAGGATCTGTTAGTGAAAAACTACAAAATAACAGAATTACAAGATTACAATTGAAAATAAAATGAAAAAATAAAATCTCTTCAGGCTGAGGCGCAAATATCTCGCTCTTTTTAAGGAGATTCAAGCCCACTGCAACAAATGGTTTTCACCGATCCAGCAGTAGTCCTTCTTGACTTGTCCCCTTCAGGATACAACAACCTAATCACAAAATATAACTCAACACCTCTGGACAAGAGTTGAGTCCAAACCTCCACAAAAATAACACTTCCCTTCAACTAATAAGAACTCTTTTTTTTGACTAACTTTTTCACTCTATATTTTTCTTGTGTCTAATCCAAATGAAGACCACCACTATTTATACTAGAAAAAGTCTTTCTAGCAATGAATAAGAAGATAATGGTGTAGTAAATAGTGAAGGTGTTGAATGAGGTTTAAAGCCAACACATTATAGCCTTGTGCTATCGGTTTCATGAGTGCTTTGGAGAATAAGCCAATTCTCATAGGAAGCGACCTACTTCCACACTCACATAGGTGAAATCTGTCGATAGTGCTCCTGGAAGTTTAACACACCACTCATACGGGATACAAATAATCATTAATAATTTTATCAACTCAACCTTCACAAATTACTACAGAAAACAATGCACTTACATCATAGGGAGAGAATAAAAAAAATAGTGCATTTTTTTTCACAACAAGTCATCATAAGATTAGTTTTTCCCTTTGAACCTGATTATATGATCTCTAGTCCCCAAGTTGGGTTTCCTTATATATGACTCAAGGATTTATAGGCTTCAATCCCATCCCCCTCGATGTGCTCCAAACCTTTTCTTTTGTTAAGGCCTTAGTTAGAGGATCTGCAAAATTATCACAAGATTTGACATAATCAACATTAATGGTATCATTTGTCAAATACGATCTTACATTACTGTGTTTCCTCCTTATAGATCTGGATTTACCGTTGTAATAATGGTTTTGAACTCTACCAATCGCAGCGATGCTATCACAATGAATTAAAATAAGAGGAATTGGTTTTTCAAATAATAAATCTCTCAACCAATTCGCTTCCTCACTAGCTGAAGCTAAAGTAATTAGTTCAGCCTCCATGGTAGAGTTAACAATTATAGTTTACTTTTTTGATCTCCAACAAATAGCACGACCACCCAAAGTAAAGATATAACCAGTGGTAGAACATGAATCACCTAATAAGGTGTTGCAATCTGCATCAGTAAAGCCTTCAAGTACAGTAGGATATTTTTTTTATAGAATAAACCACAATTTTTTGTTCCAATTAAATATCTCATAACTCTAGTTATAGTATGTCAATGTTCATTACCTGGCTTGCTTGTAAACCTGCCAAGTACGCCTACTGCATATGCAATATCAAGCCTAGTGCAATCAGTCACATATCTCAAACTTTCGATTATGCTAGTATATTCCTTTTGATTTATTACATCATTTTCACTTTCAACAGGAAATAAGTTAACACTTGAATCAAAATGAGTATCAACATGCTTGCAATCATGAAAGTTATATTTTTTCAAATTTTTCTCAACATAATGTGACTGATCAATGAAAATTCCATCACATGTTCTTGTTATTTTTATTCCAAGAATAAAATTTGTCTCACCAAGATCTTTCATATCAAAATGGCTTCTAAGAATATTTTTAGTTTCATCAATCACATTCATGTTAGAGCCAAAGATCAAGAAATCATCAACATATAGGCAAATAATCATATGTGAATCATTCCAAGACTTATGATATATGCACTTATCACACTCATTTGTTTTAAAACTATTTTCAATCATGCAGAAATCAAACTTTTCATGCCATTTCTTTGGTGCCTGTTTCAAGTCATATAGGGATTTAGAAAGTTTACATACTTTGCTTTCTTGGCCTGCTTCAACAAAATACTCGGGTTGATCCATATAAATTTCCTCATTTAGGTCTCCATTTAAAAGAGCAGTTTTTACATCCATTTGGTGAATTTGTAAATCAAAATTTGCAGCCATAACAATTAAAAGTCTTATGGATGTAGTTCTTGTTACCGGAGAAAAAGTATCAAAAATTTCTAGGCCTTCTAGTTGCTTAGAACATTTTGCAACTAGTCACGCTTTATATTTATCAATAGATCCATCCGGTTTCAATTTTTTTTGTAAGATCCATTTGTAACCAATAGTTTTACAACCCAATGGTAAATCAACTGTCACTCCCCGAGCCTACACCCTGGGCGGGACTATCACTCGAGAACCATTGCTGGCCCCAAGCGAACCCTTGGACTGGCTAGACTCTCAGCGGAAGACTTACTCATAGAAAATGTACTTAAATACAATCTTAAATAAACTGTCTGAATAGATAAACTGAGAATGTTTAGAAATAACATTCAACTTAGCCAAAATGGAAACTCAAGTCTTTAAATCAAACAATTTAAATATCAAGACTACATAACTCATATCTAACTGTCTATGAAGCCTCTAGATACTAAGAGGAATGTTGGGACAAGACCCCTGATTATCCTAACAACTGAAATAACCAAAAGCAATAAAACAAAACATAACCAAAGGGATCCTACGGAAAGCAAAAAGGCTCACCAACTGACTCTGATTTCTCGACTGGATCAACGAGGTGTTGGATGCTGATCCTGATTACCTGTATCTGCATCATAAAATGATGCAGGCCAAATGACATCAGTACATTGAATGTACGAGCATGCGAGGGGAATACTAAAACAAGACATAAACTTGAAATGGGAACTGAAAGAACAAACCTGGTCTCAACTCATCTCAACTGAACTCAGTTCAATATAAAGCATTATAATAAATGCAGTATAAACAAAAGCTTTGAAACTTGGATAACAACTTTGTGTATTTAGAAATACAATAGTAACTCTTTGTGTATGCAAGGATACAATGAAAACTCTGAATGTATATGAAAATACAATTAACTCTGTGTATATAAGAATACAAAATACTTCTGTGGGAGTTTCTCTAATCGACAACCATCACTTAAGAGATATGTGATGATACAACGTTTAGCCTCACGCTGCCAGGGTCGTCCTATACCTTGCCAGGCGTATAGAACCTGACTACTAAGTGGATCTACTAGTCTATGCTAAAAAGAACTAAGGAATCATCTAAAAAGTATGACCCTTTTCTACCCATGATGGCTACATGGTTTATGAGGGCTGGGAGTTGTCTAAACTCTCCTCCATATCGGTGCTCAATACTACTCCTAAAATATAATACTAGCTCTTATGTTTAAAAACATAACTTCTTTCTCTGGTTTGAGATAATTGCTCAAAACTTTGCTCAAAGGTTATCTTGGAAATCAAAGTTCCCTCTCTTTTTTAATTGATAAAGCATTTACTCTTTACTGAAAACTAGCTCAAAGGCTCCTTTGGAAATCTCAGTTTTCTTTCTTGTCTAAATGTGAAATTTTTTTACTCTTTGGGAATACATAGTCCCGATATACTCTTTTGAAGAAATGAACTTCAATCTTTACTCTTTACTCAACTCAAAACAGTCTTAAAACAAAGTTAAAACATTTATAAAAGACTTTTGGAAGACTCTATGAACTTCTCTTTACTTGGCTCTTAACTTTCCTTAAATTTGAATTTATGGATTGTGATTTGTGATAGGAAAGACCTCATGATGTTTAGGAGTGTTTTTAGATAGTTAAACATGAGAAACGATCAATGAATCACTGTCTGGAAGAAAGTCCGCGACGCGGAAATGCTTTTAAATATTTTGTTGCGAGATAAATTTCGAGGCAGAAGGGTCCGTGACTGCTCCGCGATGAGGAGAGAAAATTTCCTATCCTGAGGAATAGGTCCGCGTCGCGGACCTGGTACCCAGATTCGCCAGAGTTTTTCCTTCTTCGTTTTCTAACCCCAAATTCGCCTAAACTCGGTTCTTTTTCTAAAATTCTCTTTAGATTCAGATACCCAGTATATATGCACAAGAATCTAACTCAAACAACTCAAGGAAACAACACTATAACCTCAAGAAACTTCTCAATCTCAACCCAAAATCAAGAACGAGAGCAATTCAAGAACACACATCAAGAACATTCATCTTCCAATCTTCTTAGAATGACTTCACATTGAAATAAACATGTTTGGCATGTGGGTGAATGAACCCTACGTTATGAAAGTCTCACATACCTCGTAGGATTGAATCCTTAGAGAAATCCACAACCAAAATCGCAAGAACTTGACGAATCTTGAACTTTTCTTCTCCTTTCTCCTCTTGAGTTCTTTCTCCAAAAACCCTAGCGTGTTTTGGTAAATGCGTAAACTGAACTAACTATGTTTAGACCCCAATTAAACTTCTAAAAACGAAATAAATTAATTGGGTATGAAAAAGACCATAATACCCTTCCAAAATCCGGTTTAGAGTTTTCTTATCTTGATAGCCCGACTTCCATAGGCATATCTCACTCATACGAACTCGAAATTGAGAAAATTCGGCGGCGTTAGAAAGATAATTCATAGATATTTCCTACGGTATCTTGTACAACACCTAAATCATCATGAGCTAGGATTTATGGTCGTTTGAAGTTGACCCAAAACTCATACTTAACTTAACTTTGTCAAATTTTCCAAATTTGATTATTTTTCAAAAAATGGTTTCTTTCTAATTCTAAGTCTTTCTAGTAGCGGGGTGTTACAATATCTCCCCCTTGGGAACATTCGTCCTCAAATGAGATTACTCTTAGTAGGCTAAGGCGTAATATCTAACACCTAGCTCAAACACCCAACAAGAAAAAAATACAATTACAACATGCCATCTTAAAATAAAAGCCAAGAAAAGGATTAGTACCTTAATTTGGAACTTCTCCGGATTCGAAGAGATGTGGGTATCTATTCTTCATATCCTCCTCAGCTTCCCAAGTAGCTTCCTCAACAAATTGATTTCTCCACAGAACTTTGATTGATGCTACCTCTTTTGTTCTCAACTTACGAACTTGGAGATCTAGAATCTGCACATGAATCTCCTCATAAGATAAGATATCCTTGATACCAATATCTTCAGTAGGTATGATAAGTGAAGGATCTCCCATGCACTTCTTCAACACGGAAATATGAAATACCAGATAGACTGCTGCTAACTCTTGTGGTAGCTCTAACTCATAAGGTACATTACCAATCCTCTTGGATATTCTGTAAGGACCAATATACCGGGGACTAAGCTTCTCATTCTTACAAAATCTCATAACACCCTTCATGGGTGAAACTTTCAAGTATACCCAATCATCTACTTCAAACTTTTAACTCCCTTCTCCTAATATTAGTGTAGGATTTCTGATGACACTGCGCTGTTTTCAACCTCTCTTGAATAACTTTCACTTTTTCCATAGCTTGATGAACTAAGTCTAGTCCTATCAACCCAACTTCACCAACTTCAAACCATCCAATAGGAGATTTGCATCTTCTCGATCTCTCATAAAGAGCTTCATAAGGAGCCCTTTGGATGCTAGAGTGGTAATTATTGTTATAAGCAAACTCAATGAGAGGTAAGTGATCATCCCAATTACCCTTGAAATCAATCACACAAGCTCTCAACATATCTTCTAAAGTCTGGATAGTGCACTCTTCTTGACCATCTGTCTGAGGATAAAAAGCAGTACTCAAGTTCACCTTTGAACCCAAACCTTTCTGAAAAGATTTCCAGAACTGTGTAGTAAATTGTGCACCTCTATCTGATATAATCGAAACTGGTACTCCATGAAGTCTTACTAGAATGTATAACTTAGCATAATCCTCTGGTGGGCTGATTTTGTCATTCTATCAATAATCACCCAAATAGAATCATGTTGCCTGCGAGATCTTGGTAAACCTGTGATGAAATCAATATTGATCATCTCCCACTTCTATTCCGGAAGTTCTATATTCTGAGCCATACCATCGAGCCTTTGGTGCTCTACTTTAACTTGTTGACAATTCGGGCATTTAGCAACTAACTCAACAATACCTTTCTTCATACCATTCCACCAATATACCTCTATCAAGTCACAATACATCTTTGTAGAACCCGGATGTATAGAATATATGGAGCTATGAGCTTCCTCCATGAGCCTCCTTGGAGTTCATCCACCCTTGGTACACATAACCTACCTTGGTACCTCCATACGCTATCTCCCCGTTGTTCAAAAGCCTTTACTTTTTGCTTATGAACATTTGCCTTCAATTCAAGCAAAGTATGATCTTGGTCTTGCTTTTCTTTCACTTCTTACACTAACGATGATTCAGCCCCATTCAACACCACTACTCCTCATTCTGTGAATCCATTAGTCGAACTCCTAATCGTGCAAGTCTATGCACATCTTTTGCTAACTCTTTCTTATCTTCCTCAAAATGGGAGGTGCTACCAATAGACAATCTACTCAAGGCATGAACAACAACATTAGCCTTACCTAGGCGATAAAGAACACTCATGTCATAATCTTTGAGTAACTCTAACCACCTTCTCTGTCTGAGATTAAGCTCTTTCTGACTAAACACATACTGAAGACTCTTGTGATCGGTGAACACATCCACATGAAGACCATAAAGATAGTGACGCCATATTTTCAAAGCAAATACTACGGCAGCCAACTCTAGATCATGGGTTGGGTAATTCTTTTCGTGAACCTTCAACTGTCTGGAGGCCTAAGTTATAACTTTACCATTTTGCATCAACACACAACCCAAACCAACTCTGGATGTATCACAATATACAACAAAGCCTTGCGTACCTTCTGGTAAGGTCAATACTGGGGCAGTAGTCAATCATTTTTTTCAATTCCTGAAAGCTTTTCTCACAAGCTTCAGACCATTGAAACTTAACTATCTTTTGAGTCAACTTGGTCAAAGGGGACGAAATATATGAGAACCCCTCTACGAACCTTCTATAATATCCAGCCAACCCCAAGAAATTCCTAATATTAGTTGGAGATATGGGTCTAGGCCAATTCTGCACTGCCTCTATTTTCTGAGTGTCAAATTTAATTCCATCACCGGAAATAATGTGGCCTAAGAATGCCACAGACTCCAGCCAAAACTCACACTTAGAGAACTTGGCATACAACTCTCTATACTTTAGAGTTTGGAGAACTATTCTTAGATGGCTAGCATGATCTTCCTCATTCCTCGAGATTAGTATGTCATCAATGAATACGATAACAAACATATCTAAATAAGGCTTGAATACTCTATTCATAATGTCCATGAATGTTGCAAGTGCATTAGTTAAACCGAACGACCTGACCAGAAACTCATAATGACCATAACGGGTCCTGAAAGTTGTCCTTGGAATATCACATTCCCTTACTCTTAACTGATGGTAGTCAGATCTGAGGTCTATCTTAGAGAAACAAGTTGCACCCTGAAGTTGATCGAAGAGATCATCAATTCTCGTAAGAGGATACTTATTCTTGATAGTAACCTTGTTCAACTGACAGTAATCTATACACATTCTAAGAGAACCATCCTTTTTCCTCACAAACAAGACCGGAGCGCCCCAAGGTGAGACACTTGGTTGAATAATACCTTTCTCTAAGAGATCTTTCAACTGCTCTTTTAACTCTTTTAACTCTACTAGTGCCATTCTATATGAAGGGATAGATATAGGACAAGTATCAAGAAGAATATCTATACCGAACTCTATTTCTCTCTTAGGAGGGACTCCGGGAAGATCATCTGGAAAGACTTCTGGAAACTCTTTTACTATTGGAATTGACGAATAAGAGGTATCTCAACACTAAAGTCATTAACTCGGACTAAGTGATAGACACACCCCTTGGAAACTCACTTTCTCGCCTTACGGTACAAAATAAAATGACCCTTAGGCATTGATGTACTCTTCCACTCTATAACTGGCTCATTAGGAAACTGGCACTTGACAACTCGAGTTCTACAATCAACTGAGGCATAATAGGCATGAAGCTAGTCCATACCAAGAATGACATCAAAATCTACCATGTTGAACTCAACTAAATCATCCATGATGCTCTTGTGATTGACGGAAATGGTACAATCACGATAGACTCTCTCTGCTAAAATAGACTAACCAACATGTGTAGAAACACTGAAGGGCTCAATAAATTTCTCAGGAAGGACATCAAAATTCATCGGAACATAAGGAGTTACAAAGGATAAACTCACTCTTGGATCTAATAAAGCATAAACATTAAAGTTAAAGACTTGGATCATACCAGTGACAACATCTGGCGAGTCCTCTTGCTCTTGGCGACTAGTGATAGCATAAAGATTGTTTGATCCTCCGCCTGACCCTGAAGTATCTCCTCTAGATGCAGCTCTGTTTGGTGGAGCAATTGAATAAAATTGGGTTTTATTTCCCCCCATTAGTGTTACCCTACATGTTTTTAGGACACTCTCTCATAAAATGACCATTCTGACCACAATTGAAGCAACCAGTGGAGCCATCATGACACATCCCTGAGTGGTTCCTACCACACTTAGCACATGCAGGAGGCTTACTACCCCCTTGTACCATACTACCTTGAGAATGGGCAGGTCTAGCTCTGAAACCCTATGAATTCTGACTATTGTACTCACTTTTATTCCTTGGTGCAGGTGCACTAGCAGATGATGGAACATGTCCCTTTTGTTTCTGTTGGAAGGATGACCACTTGGCATTATTCTTCTGCTGCCCAGACTCATTCCCTGATATCTTAGCCCTCTTATTCTTAAACTCTTCTCTATCCCTCGGCTTGTCCTCCTCAATTTGTTGCACATGGATCATTAGCGTTGCTATGTCCATATCCCCTATCAGCATAACTGTCTTGCCTTCCTTGCTTGACAAGTGAGACAACCTATCAACGAATAAACTCATCATGCTCCTCATGTCAACAACCATCTCTGGAGCATAGAGTGAAAGTTGGGTGAACTTCAGACTGTACTCGTGAATGCTCAAAGAATCCTGCTTAAGAGTGAGAAACTCTTGTGCATTTAATTCTCTCAGTTCTCTGGGATAGAAACGCCCCAAGAAGGCCTCCTCAAAACAAGCCCAAATCACAAATGGTGCACCCTCAACTTGATTCTTCTTCCATTGATCAAAACAGATTTAGCGACACCCTTTAGTTGGTATGCAACTAATTCCACTCTCTCAGCATTGGTGACCTGCATGATCTCATAAACCTTCTGAAGCTCCTCAATGAAGTTCTCCAGATCCTCAGTGATGCTTGAACCAGTGAAGCTCGGAGGATTCATCCTTAAGAATTCATGGATCCTTGAAGTATCAACCTCTTCCTGTCGATTCTCTCTCTGTCCAACTTGATTGGTCACAACTTGACTTAACATCCAGATAGCTTCATGGAATTCAACATTGGTGACCTCTCATTGGGGTTGCACTTCTGGTGCAGTAGGTACCCATTGTTCCTGTGGTTCAACATTCCTTCTAGCGGGACGACCTCTGACAGCTCTTCGTGGAGGCATGATCTGAAGGACACGTTCAAGCACGAGTTAGAAAGAAACTTTATAGAGATTAACTCTATCGCACGAAATGAATCTAAAAGAAGTGAGATGGTTCCTAAATGTTGCAGCCTTCTAATTATAGATGTGGCGCGCTTCACAACGATAACAAGTATTCTATAGACACGACTTCATAGACTCTCTAGGACTCTTGAACTCTGATACCAAGTTTGTCATTCCTCGAGCCTATACCCTGGGTGGGACTGGCACTCGAGAACCATTGCTGGCCCCAAGCGAACCCTTTGCTTTGCTAGACTCTCAGTAGAAGACTTACTCACAGAAAATGTACTTAAATACAATCTTAAATAAACTGTCTAAATAGATAAATTGAGAATGTTTAGAAAATAACATTCAACTTAGCCAAAATGGAAACTCAAGTCTTTAAATCAAACAATTGAAATATCAAGACTAAAAAACTCATATCTAATTGTCTATGAAGCCTCTAGATACTAAGAGGGATGTCAGGACAATACCCCCGATCATACTAAAAACTGAAATAACGAAAGTAATAAACAAAACATAATCAAAGGGTTCCTTCGGAAAGCAAGGAGGCTCACCAACTGACTCTGAGTGCTCGACTAGATCAACGAGGCGCTGGATGATGATCCTAATCACCTGTATTTGCATCATAAAATGATGCAGGCCAAATGGCATCAGTACATTGAATGTACAAGCATGCAAGAGGTATACTTAAACAAGACAGAAGCTTGAAAGGGGAACTGAAAGAACAAACTTGGTCTCAACTCATCTCAACTTAACTCATTTCAATATAAAGTAGTATAATAAATGTAGTATAAAGAAAAGCTTTAAAACATGGACAATAACTCTGTGTATTTAGAAATACAATAGTAACTCTGTGTGTATGCAAGGATACAATGAAAACTCTGAATATATATAAAAATACAATTAACTCTGTGTATATAAGAATACAAAATACTTCTGTGGGAGTTTCTCTAACCGACAACCATTACTTAAGAGCTATGTGATGATACAACATCTTGCCTCACACTGCCAGGGTACCTTGCTAGGGGTATAGAACCTGACTACTAAGTGGATCCACTAGTCTATGCTAAAAAGAATTAAGGAATCATCTAAAAAGTATGACCCTTTTCTACCCATGAATGCTACATGGTTTATGGGGGCTGGGAGTTGTCTGAACACTTCCCCATATCGGTGCTAAATGCTACTCCCAAAATATAATACTAGCTCTTATGTTTAAAAACATAACTTCTTTCTATGGTTTGAGATAATTGCTCAAAACTTAGCTCAAAGGCTATCTTGGGAATCAAAGTTCCCTCTCTTGCTTAACTGTGAAAGCATTTACTCTTTACTGAAAACTAGCTCAAAGGCTCCTTTGGAAATCTCAGTTTCCTTTCTTGTTTAAATGTGAAAACATTTTACTCTTTTGGAATACATAGTCCCGATATACTCTTTTGAAGAAATGAACTTCAATCTTTATTCTTTACTCAACTCAAAACTCAGTCTTAAAACAAAGTTAAAACATTTGCAAAATACTTTTGGAAGACTCTATGAACTTCTCTTGGCTTGACTCTTAACTTTCCTTGGATTTGAATTTATGGATTGTGATTTGTGATAGGAAAGATCTCATGATGTTTAGGAGTATTTTTAGATAGTTAAACATGAGAAACGATCAACAAATTACTGTCTGGAAGCTAGTCCGCGACGCGGAGATGCATTTAAATATTTGGTCGCGAAATAAATTTTGAGGCAGAAGGGTCTGTGACCGCTCTGCGATGCGGAGACAAAATTTCCATCCTTAGGAACAGGTCCGCATCGCAGACCTGGTACCCAGATTCACCCAAATTTTTACTTTTTCATTTTCTAACCCCAAATTCACCTAAACTCGGTTCTTTTTCTCAAATTCTCTTTAGATTTAGATACCCACTATATATGCACAATAATCTAACTCAAACAACTCAAGGAAACAACACTATAACCTCAAGAAACTTCTCAATCTCAACCCAAAATCAAGAACGAGAGCAATTCAAGAACACACATAAAAAACATTCAAACTTCCAATCTTCTTAGAACGACTTCACACTGAAATAAACATGTTTGGCACGTGGGTGAACGAACCCAACATTATGAAAGTCTCAGATACCTCGTAGGATTGAATCCTTGGGGAAATCCACAACCAAAATCGCAAGAATTTGACGAATCTTGAACTTTTCTTCTCCTTTTTCCTCTTGAGTTCTTTCTCCAAAACCCTAGCATGTTTTGGTAAATGTGTAAACTGAAATAACTCAGTTTAGACACCCAATTAAACTTCTAAAAATGAAATAAATTAATTGGGTATGGAAAAGACCATAATACCTTTCCAAAATCTGGTTTAGACTTTCCTTATCTAGACAACCCGACCTCCAATGGGAATATCTTCCTCATACAAACTCGAAATTGAGAAAACTCGGAGGCGTTGGAAAAATAATTCAAATATCTTTCCTACGGTATTTTGTAGCACACCTAAATCATCCTGATCTAGGAGTTATGGTTGTTTGAAGTTGACCCAAAACTCATACTTAACTTAACTTCATCAAACTTTCCAAATTTGATTATTTTCCAAAAACGGTTTCTTTCTAGTAGCGGGGTGTTACATAAACTAACTTCCAAGTTTTATTAGAAATCAGTGATTCCATTTCATCATTTACAGTCTCTTTCCAAAAATTGGAGTCATGTGAAGATAAAGCTTTTTTCAAAGTGAGGGGGTCATCTCCAACATTAAACACATAAAAATCAGGACCAAAATCTTTTTCTACTCTAGCTCTTTTACTTCTTCTTAACTCAAAATCATCAATTTCTTTATTTTTCAAAGTAGAAGTAGAAGAACTAGGTAGTGACAAAATATTTTGTTCAATCCTTTGACCTCCACTATTTTTAGAATCAAAAGGGAATTTATTTTCATGAAAATAACATCACCTGATTCAATTATAACATTATCTTCAAGATTAAAAAATCTCTAGGTTGTACTATTTGAAGCATAACCAAGAAAAGCACTAGTAACTTTCTTACCCAACTTTGTAAAATTGGGATCCATTAGCCTCACAAAAGCTAGACAACCCCAAACTCTTAGATATCCCAAAGTTGGCTTGTAACCTTTCCACAATTCAAAAGGTGTAAATTTAGACTTTTTATGAGGCACTGGATTCAACACATAACAAGTAGTCAAAGTAGCTTCACCCCAAAAATTTAAAGGTGCATGTGACTCAATAAGCATGACATTAGTCAATTTAACCAAAATTGTATTTTTCCTTTCCGCTACACCATTAGATGAAGGAGAATAAGGAAGAGTAGTTTTATGAATTATTCCCAATGATCTAACAAAATAATTAAACTCATTTGACTCATATTAACGGCCTCTATCACTTCTAATCCTTTTTATTTTTCTTCCGAACTGATTTTCAACCTCATGGAGATAAGTTTTAAATTTTTCAAAAGCATCACTTTTATTTTTCATCAAGTAAACATATGTAAACTTAGAAAAATCATCAATAAAAGTGATAAAATACCTATTACCTCCACGAGCTAAAATTCCACCAAGTTCACAAATATCAGTATGAACTAATTCTAACAAATCAATTTTTTTCTTTCAACTTGGAAATGAGGCCTTTTAGTAATTTTGGCTTTACTACAAGCCTCACACTTTTCAAAATTCTTTTTAACCATTGGGATTAATCCTAAACTACTCATGATTCCAACATAACGATCATTAATATGACACAAACGAGCATGCCAAAAATTAGTAGAAAAAACATATAAACAAAAGTATAGGTTTTATTCATTTCAACATTCAATTTGAACATCCCATCACAAACATTCCCCTTTCGCACAAAAATACCCTTTTTCACAATTACATACTGATCCGATTCAATAATCTGTTTAAAGCCTGCTTTATTAAGAAGAAATATAGACATCAATTTTTTTCTCATGGAAGGAGTATACAATACATCTTTCAAAGTTAATACCCTTCCAGAAGTAAAACCCAATTCGATATCTCCCGTTTCAAGCACTTGAGTTGTGTGGGAATCACCAAGCATGATGGTTTTGGGCTCTTCAAAATGAGTATATTTTTTTTACACCAATCTTTGTCATAACAGACATGACGGTTTGCACCAGAATCAGCCCACCATCCATCAACATTCTCAACCATGTTTATGTCGGTAATCACCACCACAAAAAGGTTCTTCAGTAACGTTTGCCTGAAGGTTAGGACCATGTTTTCGAAATCTGCAAAATCGAGCAATATGCCCACTCTTGCCACAAATAAAGCACGGTCCCTTATCTTGAACTTGTTGATTTTGTGCTTGGTTATTTTCACCATTATTTTTCTTGGGAGGTCTACCATTATTTTTCTTCTTAGGCTTCAAAAAAGTATTTTTGTGAGATTCAGGAGTAGTATTATTTGAAGTAATTAAATTTACCTTCGTTGTGATGTTTCTCTCTTCTGTTGTAAAAGTGCATCTTGGCCCCTTGCCTCTTCTTCCATGCGGATTTTCATTATCAAGGTTTCAAGAGAAGTTTTCTTTTGTTTGTGGCGCATAGTTTTTTGAAATTCCTTCCAAGAAGGTGGAATTTTATCTACTATGCTACAAACAATAAGGTTATCTCTAATTTTAACGTCCTCGGACTTGAGCTCTCCAACAATCATTATAAAGTCTAGAGCTTGGTCTACCACTGATTTTTTGTCCACCATTTGGAAATGAAAAAATCTACTAACGACATATTTTTTCGCTCCATCCTCTTTGGTATCATACTTACTCTGCAATGCTTTCCAAATTTTCTTTGCACTAAAGTAAGTTTTATCATAATAATCATAAAAATTATCAGACAGACAATTAAAAATATAATTTCAACTCTTATAGGAATCACCATCGTACTTTTCCACTTTTTCTAGATGAGAAATAGTTTCATCATCATTCATAAAGCTGATGTCAACTTTATTAGGATTCTTCTCAGTTAACACATAAGAAACATTGAAAATACTTAAGTAAAAAAGTACTTTACCCTTCCATCTCTTGAAATGGTTACCATTGAATCGAAATGGCTTGTTAAGGTCTCCCATCTTGACATGCGTGGTTTTTTCAATTGTAGCCATTATGAATCTCCTTAAAATTGTTAGTGAAAAATTACAAAATAACAGAATTACAAGATTACAATTGAAAATAAAAATGAAGAAATAAAATCTCTTCAGGCTGAGGCGCGGATATATCATTCTTTTTAAGGAGATTCAAGCCCACTGCATCAAATATTTTTCACCGGTCCAGCAGTAGTCCTTCTTGACTTGTCCCCTCCAGGATACAACAACCTAATCACAAAATATAACTCAACACTTCTGGACAAGAGTTAAGTCCAAAGCTCCACAAAAAGAATACATCTCTTCAACTAATAAGAACTCTCTTTTTTGACTAACTTTTTCACTCTATATTTTTCTTGTGTCTAAACCAAATGAAGACCACCACTATTTAAACTAGAAAAAGTCTTTCTAGCAATGAATAGGAAGATAATGGTGTAGTAAATAATGAAGATAAATGGCCTAGAGGTTACATATGTTACAAAGTATTATTGAGGAATAAAGAATGAAATAAAGTGAAATTTCAATGGAAAAGTAATGGTCTTGGAAGACCACGTTCTGGTAGTTAGCAAACGTCTAGGCAGTAACCAAAGGCAATAAAGCCGAAAGAGCATTTACACCACAAAAGAGTAATTAGGACACCTGCCTCCAACATTCTAATTCTAATGCAACAATGAATTGAGAAAGGAATGACTTAGAGACAAATTGTCAATGTGACAAAGCAATGTGGATTTTATAATATTCAAATGTACACACACTAACATGATCAAAATTGTTCGTTGATCTTTCCATCTCATCCAGTGAAAATTGATGAAACTGATGCTCTTCTGAAGATATTCCATTGTTCGTCTTGCAAGACTTTATCTCTGCATTAATCAAAGTGACTATAAGTGTCCGTACAGTTGCAATTTTATTCTTTGTAGAAAATGGCACAAATTGCTCTGGTGTTGAACTGCTAACAGGATGTGCAGTGCTCACATTGCCAAGATTGTTGTTAGGGTTGCTTATCTTGAAGACTTCTAGCCCATTTAAGATGGCGTTAGTATGTTTACTGATTTTAGAAAACTTTGGCTGCAAAACTATAGAAAGGTTATGCTTCCCTTCCCTTATATCACCCTCCATAATGGCAACATAGTCCCTGTATATAGAAATCACATCAGCTTCATCTTCAGCATTCTGATTTTTTATGACAATAGTGAAATTCCTTTGGCCTTCATTTGTCATCATAGGTTCAATTTCACAAAAGTGGAGCCTAACAAGGTATCTGAATCCCAAATCAAGTGGACTGTTCCATGTGAGATTACAGACATTCGAATGACAGTGCGCACCCACTGACCTGGCCGTTTGTTAAACTTTTTTTGGTGCAATGTGAGTTGTTGCTGAGGATGTATATCTGTTCGAGATGGTAGGAATGTTATGCTTAACATTTCACTTTCTTGTACACTGATGCAAAATTCCTTTATGAAATAGGTGATGCCCGCAACAAGTGTAGGTATGAAGTCACAGTTTTGACAATAAAAATGGCATTGGTCTTGTAGAAACCTCTGTCCTCCACGGAGTAGGATAGACTCCGGATTCCATACCTTGCTAGTATGGTCTATGTCGGTTAAGGCCTATTTCCATCATATGGGATGTGCACTCTAGTATTGGATAGGTTCTACAATGTATAAGTAGTAGTATGGGATGCTATCTACACATGACATGAGTAGGCTTAGAAGATACTAAAGTGAGTTCCCTAAGCCTTAAAGCTATTATGTGATTGTCCCTTATATGCTTGTGTGTCTCCTAAATGGTTTTATAAAGAATGTTGACTTAGTATGTTATAATATAACGACAAAACCCTTGTCTATGAAACTCTTAGGAACACTTAGGTGTATATGAAGAGGTTGTATGGGCGGTCACTTCATTATTCACTTAAGTGTGGCTTAGGGTGACTTGAGACAAAGGATTAAATGGTAATGAAGCACTTACTTTGTTATCTTGTTTAAGTATGGTACACTTATGTTAATTGAGTTGTAAATGATGTGAATATGGTCTTATTTGTGAATGGTGACTTGAAATGTGGGTTTATGCTTGTGGTTGTAAAGGTTTGTTAAAGGTCTTAAAAGCATACATTCCTTGTAAATGTCCGTTGTGCATGTTTTCTTGCATGGTCGTCATACTTAGTACTTATTGTACTAATTCCATATTTCTCTATTGTTACAAGTGTAGGTGGTGGAAAGTGAAGAGATTTTTTGAGGAAGCTTGGGATATTGACTATTTCTCAAGAAGTTTGGTATGTCCTCATATATTCGAGGACATAGTTGAACCCTTTCTAGTATTTCCACTTAGACATTGTATAATACTTATATTTTGTTGTAAAGGGCAGTGCCCCTAAGATGTTCTATTCGTGTCTAATATGGTAAATGAGACATAGAAATTCTACTTCGTTACATCTGAAAGATTTTATGAGTATTATGAATTTTAGTTTTAAAAAAAGTTAGTTTAAAATTCCTTAACGGTATTTTATTACCGAATGCGATGAATGAATGCTAAGAGGCTTGTATTAGACCTCCGAGAGGTCGAGTACGCATGTTACGACTTGGGGGTGCTCTCGGGTCGTTACAAACTTGGTATCAGAGCATAAGGTTTTGGAAATTGTCCCTTAGGATTCAAAGTCTCATATGCCACGTCTAGTAGAGTCTTGTTCATAGGTGTGAGTTGCGACACATCTATGAGCGAGAGGCTATAAGACGGTTGAAGTTTCACTTATTTCATTAATCTTGATGTCGTGCCCTAGAGTTTGGTCTATAAGTATCTATCCTAATCCGTCTCTTGTGTTTACATGATATGAATATGAGGGCTAATCCTAGGAGAGCGGAAGAGGAGAATGTGGATGGGGGAGTTCATCTCCAAGGTCTTCAAGGTGACCAAGTCCCCATAGGCAATCAAGAGAATGAGGTTCCGGTGGTTCCCCCGGTCATGACTAATAAAGAGATTTGGGCGGCTTTTCTAACTCTAGCTCAAGCCATGACGGCTCAAGCAAATAGAGATGTGGGGCCTAGGGTGAAAGCTAATTAGAGTTCGGCTACCTCAAGGTTGAGAGACTTCGGGAGGATGAATCCTCTTATCTTTTTGGGCCCTAGAATTGGAGAAGATCCCCAAGGATTTTTGGATGAGATTTACAAAATTATGAATGCTATAGGAGTATCTTCTAGAGAGAAAGCGGAATTGGCTGCATACCAATTGAAGGAGGTGGCCCAAATTTGGTACACTCAATGGAAGGCAAATAGGCAGGAGGTAGCGGGTCCTATTGAATGGGAGGAGTGTAAGGAAGCATTCTTGGGTAAGTACTTTCCCCTAGAGAAGAGGGAGTGCAAAATTGAGGAGTTCATTAATCTTAGCCAGGGTAATATGAGTGTGGAGGAGTATGCTTCGAAGTTCTCTATGTTGTCTAGGTATGCTCCATCTTTGGTGTCTAACTCTAGGGAGGAGATGAGTAGGTTTGTTACCGGTGTATCCGACTTGGTGAAAGAAGAGTGCGGTCCGGTGATGCTCCATGGTGACATTAACATCTCTAGGCTTGTTGTGTATGCTCAATCTATTGAGGAGTCCAAGATGACTAGGGTGAGGAAAGATTTGAAGAGGGGTAGGTATGAGGATCAAGGACAACCTAGGTTTAAGAAGTTGGCTCCATATCAATATTTCTAAAGTTCTCATAAGGTTAACGATGAAGGAGGTGGTGGTTCTCAAATTGCTAAGCCTATGAAGAGGGCTCCAAATCAAGATTTATCAAGTGCTCCTAAGGTTAACCATGAAGGAGGTGGTGGTTCTCCAATTGCTATGGTTGTGGGAAAATTGATCAGAAGGTGAGAGATTGTCCTAATATTGTGGCTAAAGGAAGGAATGTTAGGCAAGCTCTTTATAGTGGTCCTAGTGTTGATGGTCAAGCAAGGAATCGTTTCTATGCTCTCCAAGCTAACAAGGAAGCAAATCCGGATGAAGGTACCGGTAAGTCATAATTTCTAATTTTATGTTGGGAACCTTTTGTGTTCGTTTAGATGGGTTTCTCCTAAGTTGGGGATGGTATGTTGAATGAAGAGTTGAGGTGAGTTTGGATATTACTTAGTCTCCTTCTTCTATTCCTAATCTTGAGTCATAGAATTGTAGAAGCATGATGCATGGTTTTTGGAGTATTGTGTGAAAAAAAATGATTTTCTATATTACTCCTTATAATGATGCATGCTTTAAATTGAGTTCTTGATTTAAATGAGAAAATCAGTTTCATGATCGTTGTTCTCCTTATATGCACAAATTGGTAAGTTACTAAAGTTGTTAGAGTTGATTAGTTGAGCATGCTTAAGTGTATTCTTGATGTGGCATGACTGTGTTTTAATAAGATAATTGCATATTGTGTTCTTTGATGTTGTTATGAGCATGAGGTGCTATGGGGAATGAAGTTCCTCCAAATAAATGAGAAATGGATAAAAATAAATAAAAATTTGAGGCATGTTGAGTTGTAGGTGTGATTCCTACTTCCATAAATTTGAATGAAGTTGTGTTGTAATGGCTTGTTATGTGGAGTTGATGTTTCCTCCTTGATGAGTGCTTTCATATTGATATTGTATGATTGTTGTGGGATGCTAGTCTTGAGTCATTACCCTTAATGTTTTAAAGTATCATTCGAGGACGAATGTTCCCCAGTGGGGGGATATTGTAACACCCCGCAAAATGAAATAGGATAAAGTAGAGCCTCACATGGGTCCTATGCATTAATAACTTGTTATAATAATTTAGAATAGCCTATTCAGTCATTTCTAAATACTTTGGAAGTCAAACGTCAAGGGACGACCAAGACGTTCAGAAACTAGTCTTTTTCGTGTTGGTGTGTGCTATTATGTTGTTCATGTTTTATGGGTTGTTTGGAGTCTAAAATCAGTGGAGGTGACCCTAGTGTCTTAATAATGTTTTAGGGTCAAACGTTCGGGTACGACTCCCTGGGACCAACCTAAGGGTCCCCGAGGAGGACCTCAACCCTTGGCCAAGCAAGCTGCCAAGGTAGCTTAAAGTTGTGCTTGGAGAGAGCAAGTCCGCGTCACGGACTAGCTCCTCCAAGGGAAAATGTTTAGTCCGTGTCGCGGACTCTTTTGTCTCGAAATTTAATTCTCAGAAACTTGTGGGAACACCTCCGCGTCGTGAACTTGTTTCCCGACGAAATCTGCGAAAATAAAATTCAATTTGGACTTGTTTAAAAAGGTCCAACTAAGTGAGGGGTAGTTTGGGTTGTTATTATTTTATGTGTTTTTAAGTATTTTAAGGGTATTAAAACATTTAAGAAGTGTTTTTGAATTCATTCTTCCAAAATCAAAACCCCAAAGTTCTTTCTCTCTCTAAAGTTCTCTAAAGTTCAAGGAAGAAGAAGATGGAGAGCTAGGGTTTCAATTGAGGGTTCCCTTCCACCAAATTTCGTTGAGATTTCATCAATTGAGGTATGATGACTCTTCATCTAGGACTCATCTTAATCCTAGAGTCAATTTCAAAGGATTTTCCAATGTTTTCAAAAAGTGACTAAAAGCTTCTTTTTGAATTCTATCAAGGGTTCTTGTATGAAAATGATTTGAAACGTTTGGGTATGGATTAATTGATGTTTATTTGTGGGTTTTGCATGAAATACTCCATGAACCCTTGTCTTTTACAAAACCCTAAAATTTGCTATGAAGTGCGTCTTTTTCTATAAATTCAAAGTTGATGGAATTATGTGTAAAGTGAATGGTATTGATATCTTTTGTGTTGTTTAATGTTTATTTATGATTAATTGTTGATAATGGATGAATTAAGGGTGGTAATCCTTATGGGTGAAGTATTGGTGATTGCTTGGATTTTGGTGCTTTTGGCTATGGCTTTGGATTATGGTAAGAAGGCTTGAACTCTCTTTATTGAATTGATTATTGTTGGCATGTTGGATTCACCTTTGGTGGAAGTGTTATATCTTATTCTTGTGTGGTATTATTATGAATTATAGCCATGAAGGCATTGGTGAAGTTGTTGTATAATGTGGGAATATTGCATTATTGTGAATTGAGGCCATGAAGGGCATTATATGAGTGTTATTGCAATGTTGTATTATTATACATATATGAGGCTATATGTAAAGTCCTATATGAAGCTATATGTAAAGTTTGTGTGAACCTATAATGTGAAGATGTTCTAATGGTATTAATATAATATTGTATAAAGTGGTATTATGCTAATGTGAAAACATGTTTCTCTCGAAATGGTGATATGTAGTGATGATGGGCTATGATGAGTCTCTATAAGATGATGTTGTAGCTCATATGCTAGACTTGAGTATCTTGTTTTGTGTTATGAAAGCTTGATTATGTATATGAGTATATGAATGTTTGGTTGGGCTTTGACTTAGTAATGGAGCTCTTTCTATAAATGCTAAAAGAGAAATTCTAGGCCTAGACTTGAATTGGTAAGACTTAAGCATAATGCCTTTTCGTGAGTCTAGCTTTCCTAAGTAAATGTATAACCTTGAAGGATGGGCCTTAGGGTGATGTTCCCTTGTTGAGTGAAATGATAGACTTATAGATGGATGGAGCCAGAACGACATGAGAATCCTTATCTAAGAAACTCAAATGAGCTACCCTTATGAACTTAGATTGGCTATAAATAAAAAATGGGGCCTTTCTTGGGAAGTGGAACTATGAGTTTGTTGAACTAAAAAATGAACCCTCTTTAGCACATATGTGATTGAATACTCTATGGAAACCAAGGCTAAGCACCGAGTGGATGTGGTTAGGATGGTGTCCTAGTTGAGCATGAGATTAGGCACACTGAACATCCTTGGACATCTCTTAAACCATGTGCCAACATGAGTTGCTTTTAGTTCTACCCTTGGCAAGTAGAACAACCTCCACGGAGTAGGATAGACTCCGAATTCCATACCTTGCTAGTATGGTCTATGTCGGTTAAGGCCTATTTCCATCATATGAGATGTGCACTCTAGTATTGGATAGGTTCTACAACGTGTAGGTAGTAGTATGGGATGCTATCTACACATGGCACGAGTAGGCTTAGAAGATACTAAAGTGAGTTCCCTAAGCCTTAGGGCTATTATGTGATTGTCCCCTATATGCTTGTGTGTCTCCTAAATGGTTTTATAAAGAATGTTGACTTAGTATGTTATAATATATTGATAAAACCCTTGTCTATGGTAACTCTTAGGAACAGTTAGGTGTGTATGAAGAGGTTGTATGGGCGGTCACTTCATTAATCACTTAAGTGTGGATTAGGTTGACTTGAGATAGAGGCTGAAATGGTAATGAAGCACTTACTTTGCTATCTTGTTTAAGTTTGGTACACTTGTGTTAATTGAGTTGTAAATGATGTGAATATGGTCTTAATTGTGAATGGTGAGTCGAAATGTGGGGTTATGCTTGTGGTTGTAAAGGTTTGTTAAAGAAGGTCTTAAAAGCATACATTCCTTGTAAATGTCTGTTGTGCATGTTTTCTTGCATGGTCATCATACTCAGTACTTATTGTACTAATTCCATATTTCTCTATTGTTACATGTGTAGGTGGTGGAAGGTGAAGAGATCTTTTGAGAAAGCTTGGGATATTGACTCTTCTGAAGAAGCTTGGTATGTCCTCATATATTCGAGGACATAGTTGTTACCTTTCTAGTATTTCCACTTAGACATTGTATAAGACTAATATTTTGTTGTAAAGGGCGGTACCCCTAAGATGTTCTATTTGTGTCTAATATGGTCCATGAGACATAAAATTTCTACTTCGTTACATTTGAAAGATTTTATGAGTATTATGAATTTGTTTTAAAAAAAGTGTTTTAATTCCTTATGGTTTTTGTTACCGAATGCGATGAATTAATGTTAAGAGGCTTGTATTAGACCTCCGAGAGGTCTAGTACGCATGTTACGACTTGGGGGTGCTCTCGGGTCGTTACAAACTTGGTATCAGAGCATAAGATTTTGGAAATTGTCCCTTAGGATTCAAAGTCTCATATGCCATGTCTAGTAGAGTCTTGTTCATCAGTGTGAGTCACGCCACATATATGAGCGAGAGGTTATAGGATGGTAGAAGTTTCACTTATTTCATTAATCTTGACGTTGTGCTTTAGAGTTTGGTCTATAAGTCTCTTTCCTAATCTGTCTCTTGTGTTTATAGGATATGAATACGAGGACTAATCCTAGGAGAGCGGAAGAGGAGAATGTGGATGGGGGAGTTCCTCCCCAAGGTCTTCAAGGTGACCAAGTGCCCATAGGCAATCAAGAGAATGAGGCTCCGGTGGTTCCCCCGGTCATGACTAATGAAGAGATTCGGGCGACTTTTCTAACTCTAGCTCAAGCCATGACGGCTCAAGCAAATAGAGATGTGGGGCCTAGGGTGAATGCTCATGAGAGTACGACTGCCTCAAGGTTGAGAGACTTCGTGAGGATAAATCCTCTTATCTTTTTGGGCTCTAGAATTGGAGAAGATCCCCAAGGAATCTTGGATGAGATGTACAAAATTGTGGATGCTATAGGAGTATCTTCTAGAGAGAAAGCGGAATTGGCTTCATACCAATTGAAGGAGGTGGCCCAAATTTGGTACACTCAATGGAAGCAAATAGGCAGGAGGTAGCGGGTCCTATTGAATGGGAGGAGTGTAAGGAAGCATTCTTGGGTAAGTACTTTCCCCTAGAGAAGAGGGAGTGCAAAATTGAGGAGTTCATTAATCTTAGCCAGGGTAATATGAGTGTGGAGGAGTATGCTTCGAAGTTCTCTATGTTGTCTAGGTATGCTCCATCTTTGGTGTCTAACTCTAGGGAGGAGATGAGTAGGTTTGTTACCGGTGTATCCGACTTGGTGAAAGAAGAGTGCGGTCCGGTGATGCTCCATGGTGACATTAACATCTCTAGGCTTGTTGTGTATGCTCAATCTATTGAGGAGTCCAAGATGACTAGGGTGAAGAACGATTTGAAGAGGGGTAGGTATGAGGATCTAGGACAGCCTAGGTTTAAGAAGTGGGCTCCAAATCAAGATTTCTCAAGTGCTCCTAAGGTTGACGATGAAATAGGTGGTGGTTCTCAAATTGCTAAGCCTACTTGTTCCACTTGTGGAAAGAAGCATTTTGGGAAGTGTCTATCCGTCACTAGTGGTTGCTATGGTTTTGGGAAAAATGATCACAATGTGAGAGATTGACCTTATATTGTGGCTAAAGGAAGGAATGCTAGGCAAGCTCTTTATAGTGGTCCTAGTGTTGATGGTCAAACAAGGAATCGTTTCTATGCTCTCCAAGCTAACAAAGAAGCAAATCCGGATGAAGGTGCCGGTAAGTCATAATTTCTAGTTTTGTGTTGGGAACCTTTTGTGTTCGTTTAGATGGGTTTCTCCTAAGTGTGGGATGGTGTGTTGAATGATGAGTTGAGGTGAGTTTGGATATTCTTGTCTCCTTCTTCTATTCCTAATAGAGCTTGAGTCATAGAATTGTAGAAGCATGATGCATGGATTTTGGAGTCTTGTGTGAAAAAAAATGAGTTTCTATATTTCTCCTTATAATGATGCATGCTTTAAATTGAGTTCTTGATTTAAATGAGAAAATCAGTTTCATGATCGTTGTTCTCCTTATATGCACAAATTGGTGAGTTGCTAAAAGTTGTTTGAGTTGATTAGTTGAGCATGCTTAAGTGTATTCTTGATGTGGCATGACTGTGTTTTAATAAGATAATTTCATATTGTGTTCTTTGATGTTGTTGTGAGCATGAGGTTCTATGGAGAAGGAAGTTCCTCGAAATAAATGAGAAATCGAAAAAATAAAATAAAAATTTGAGGCATGTTGAGTTGTAGGTGTGATTCCTACTTCCATAAATTTGAATCAAGTTGTGTTGTAATGGCTTGTTATGTGGAGTTAATGTTTCCTCCTTGATGAGTGCTTTCATATTGATATTGTATGATTGTTGTGGGCTGCTAGTCTTGAGTCATTACCCTTAATGTTTTAAAATGTCATTCGAGGACGAATGTTCCTAAGTGGGGGATATTGTAACACCCCTCAAAATGAAGTAGGATAAAGTAGAGCCTCACATGGGCCCTATGCATTAATAACTTGTTAAAATAATTAAGAATAGCCTTTTCAGTCATTTTTAAATACTTTGGAAGTCAAACGTCAAGGGACGACCACGACGTTCAGAAACTAGTCTTTTACGTGTTGGTGTGTTCTAGTATGTTGTTCATGTTTTTATGGGTTGTTTGGAGTCTAAAATTAGTGGAGGTGACCCTAGTGTCTTAATATATATTTTTAGGGTCAAAACGTTCGGGTACGACTCCCTGGGACCACCCTAAGGGTCCCCGAGGAGGATCCCAAGCCTTGGCCAATCAAGCTGCCAAGACAGCTTGAAGTTGTGCTCGGAGGGAGAATGTCCGCGTCGTGGACTAGCTCCACCAAGGGCCAAATGTTTGGTCCGCGTCACGGACGTGTCGCGGAATCTTCTGTCTCGAAATTTAATTTTCAGAAACTTGTGGGAACACCTCCGCGTCGCGAACTTGTTTTCCGACGAAATCTGCGATAATAAAACTCAAGTTGGACTTGTTTAAAAAGGTCCTACTAAGTGAGGTGTAGTTTGGGTACTTTGTGTTATTAATATTTTCAGTGTTTTTAAGTATGTTAAAGGTATTAAAACATTTAAGAGGTGTTTTTGAATTCATTCTTCGAAAATCAAAACTCCAAAGTTCTTTCTCTCTCTAAAATTCTCTCAAGTTCAAGGAAGAAGAAGGTGGAGAGCTAGGGTTTCAATTGAGGGTTTCCTTCCACCAAATTTCGTTGAGATTTTATCAATTGAGGTATGGTAGCTCTTCATCTAGGAGTCATCTTCATCTTAGAGTCAATTTCAAAGGATTTTACAATGTTTTCAAAAAGTGACTAAAAGCTTGTTTTTGAATTCTATCAAGGGTTCTTGCATGAAAATGATTTGAAACATTTGGGTATGGATTAATTGATGTTTGTTTGTGGTTTTTGAATGAAATATTCCATGAACCCTTGTGTTCTATAAAACCCTAAAATTTGCTATGAAGTGGGTCTATTTCTATAAATTCAAAGTTGATGGAATTATGTGTAAAGTGAATGGTATTGATATCTCTTGTGTTGTTTAATGTTTTTTTTATGATTAATTGGTTATAATGGACAAATTAAGGGTGGTAAGCCTTATGGGTGAAGTATTGGTGATTTAGGCTATGGCTTTGGATTGTGGTAAGAAGGCCTGACCTCTCTTTATTGAATTGATTGTTGTTGGTAGGTTGGATCCACCATTGTTATATCTTATTCTTGTGTTGTATTATTGTGAATTGTAGCCATGAAGGCATTGGGGAAGTTGTTGCATAATGTTGGAATATT
>NW_006239211.1:545730-565010 GCF_000226075.1 Solanum tuberosum | reverse complement strand
AGGGTGACTTGAGATAGATGCTTAAATGGTAATGAAGCACTTACTTTGTTATCTTGTTTAAGTATGGTACACTTATGTTAATTGGGTTGTAAATGATGTGAATATGGTCTTAATTGTGAATGGTGAGTTGAAATGTGGGGTTATGCTTGTGGTTGTAAAGGTTTGTTAAAGAAGGTCTTAAAAGCATACATTCCTTGTAAATGTCCGTTGTGCATGTTTTCTTGCATGGTCATCATACTCAGTACTTATTGTACTAATTCCATATTTCTCTATTGTTACAAGTGTAGGTGGTGGAAAGTGAAGAGATCTTTTGAGGAAGCCTGGGATATTGACTCTTCTGAAGAAGCTTGGTATGTCCTCATATATTCGAGGACATAGTTGTTACCTTTCTAGTATTTCCACTTAGACATTGTATAAGACTTATACTTTGTTGTAAAGGGCGGTGCCCCCAAGATGTTTTATTCGTGTCTACGATGGTACATGAGACTTAGAAATTCTACTTCGTTACATTTGAAAGATTTTATGAGTATTATGAATTTGTTTTAAAAAAAGTGTTTAAATTCCTTACGGTTTTTATTACCGAATGCGATGAATGAATGCTAAGAGTTTTGTATTAGACCTCCGAGAGGTCGAGTACCCTAGTTACGACTTGGGGGTGCTCTCGGGTCGTTACATTGACATCGACCGTTTACACTTCTTATTTGAAGTGTAAGTTTGGACGTATCAACTACCTATGTCATATGATTTTGGTGTTGGAGGCGAATACCCATGATCTTAAAGTAAGTAAGGTAAGAGGTGAATACCCATTAGCCTTTGTAAGTTAGGCAAAGAAGCGAATCCCCATGTGTTTCAAAGTAAGTATGAATAATGTGAACTATGTTATGAAAAATGTATAGCTTGGATTGTTGCTTGAGATGCCTTCCATGAGGTAAGCTTGACTAAAGGCGGATGACCCAAGTATTGACTAAGGATAAGTAAGGTTGCTTGAAAAGTGTTCTTTTCTTATTATGATGATGATTTATGTGCATTGATTATGCTTGTGGTTTATATTGACTAACCATTATGTTTATGTTGTTTATGCTAGCTATCATTTTTAGTAAATGTTTGTACTAACACATACTTTTGCTTACATTTCTTATCAAAATGTAGGGTCCGGTGACATTGATTCTCACACTCGTGGCTAGGTTCATAGTTGATCAAGTAGTGACGATTTGGTGAGTCCTCATAGCATTTGAGGATTTGACCACACTTTTTGTTTATGCCTTTCGTTTATGTTTGGACTATTGTATGGGCTGTGTCCCAAGATTATTCATGATGATTAGATGGTTTGAGACAATTGTATTAGACTTTCGCTCGTTTTATAAATGACTTTGATTATTTTGAAATGTTTTAAATTTCCGCACCTTCTTCTATTACTTTATGTTATGATATGCTAAGTGTCTTGTGTGAGGCCTCTCAGGGTCTTATACGCCTTGTTACATCTAAGGGGTACCCTGGGTCGTGACAAACTTGGTAAATAGAGCACAAGGTTTAGAATGGTTCTAGGATGTCTCAAACCACGTCAAGTAGAGTCTTGTTCATAAGTGTGAAACACGCCACATTTATGAATGAGAGGCTACTAGATGCTTAAGAAAATTCACTTCTTCATTTCTCTAAGTCGTGCCATGGAGTTTAGCTCTATAAGGTTTTTCTCCTAATCCTTGTGCGATGGTTTTCAGGATATGACTACTAGAAGGTCTACTAGAAGGAATGATGGAGACAATGTGGGGCAAGAAGATCCTCCCCAAGCTCCTCCTCAAGCTCCGATGATCATTTGGCTGACAATGTAACAAATGCAGAGTTTAGGTCGACTTTCCAAGTGTTGGCTCAAGACGTGATGGCCCAAGCCAATAGAGAGGTGGTAGTCCCTTTGAACCCAAATGTGAGTACAACGGTGGCAAGAGTGAGGGACTTTACAAGGATGAACCCTCTAGAATTTTATGGCTCTAAAGTTGAGGAAGATCCTCAAGAGTTTATTGTTGAAGTCTATAAGATACTTGCTATTATGGGAGTGACTCCTGTAGAGAAGGCGGAATTGGTCACTTATCAACTCAAAGGGGTTATTCAAATTTGGTTCAATCAATGGAAAGAGGCAAGGCCGGAAGGAGCGGGTCCCATAGAATGGGAAAGGTTCAAAAGTGTTTTTCTTGATAGATTCTTCCCTCTTGAGATGAGAGAGGCCAAGGTTCTTGAGTTCATTAACATTCGGCAAGGAAATATGAGTGTGAGGGAATATGCTTTAAGGTTTACTCAATTTTCCAAATATGCTCCTTCTATTGTGGTGGATCATAGGGCTAAGATGAGTAAGTTTGTGTCGGATGTGTCCGACATGGTGGTCAAAGAATGCCTCACCGCTATGCTTGTCCATGACATAGACATTTCTCTTCTTATAGTGAATACCCAACAAATTGAAGAGGAAAAGCTCAAGGAAAGATCTAGGGAAGCAAAAAGGGAAAGAACGAATGATGGTAATTTTTTCATATTTTAGGTCCGGTGGACGGGGTCGTTCAAGGGTCCGACAAAAGTTCTTCGGGGAAGGTTCTACCAATGCTCCTCCAAGTTCTAACAATTAAAGGGTGTCTAACCCTAAAGCTCAAGGAGATGGTGGTAGGCCTTTGATGCCTACTTGTGCTAAATATGGAAGGAATCATGAGGGTAAGTGTATAGCGGACTCCAATGCTTGCTTTGGGTGTGGTAAGACGGATCACAAGATAAGGAAATATCCTTAGGGTTTTAAGAATGAGGGAGATACTTGTCGTAGGGCTGAACACTACCCTTCATCCAGTCCAAGTGGTTCAGGTGCAAATGCTCCCAATTTAAACCAATTATATGCTCTTAAGACTAGAGGTGATCAAGAGAGTTCCCCGGATGTGGTGATCAGTATGTTAAAGTTTTTCCAAATAGATGTGTATGATTTACTTGATCAAGGTGCTACTTTGTCCTTGGTAACACCTTATGTGGCGGTGAGGTTTGATGTGCTCCCCGATCTGTTGTTAGAACCTTTTTATGTCTCTACTCCTGTTGGTGATTTTGTGGTGGCTAAGAGGGTCTATAAAAGATGTCCTGTTTCCTTATCCCATAGAGTTACTCTTGTTAACTTGGTAGAGCTTGATATGCTAGATTTTGATGTTATCCTTGGTATGGATTGGTTGCACTCTTGTTATGCTACTATTGATTGTAGGACCCGTGTAGTCAAGTTTCAGTATCCAAATGAGCCTATCCTAGAGTGGAAGGGGGAAATTCTATACCTAAGGGTCATTGTGTTTCCTATCTTAAAGCTAGGAAAATGATTTCTAAGGGTTGGATTTACCATATAGTTAGGGTGAAGGATGTGGATTTCGAAACCCCTATTCTTGAGTCGGTCCCTATTGTGAATGAGTTTCTGGAAGTGTTCCCAGATGATTTACCTGGTGTTCCTCCTGAAAGGGAAATAGACTTCGGTATTGACCTTCTTCCAGATACGCAACCTATTTTTCTTCCTCCTTATAGAATGGCTCCGGCAGAACTTAAGGAGCTGAAAGAGTAATTGAGAGATTTGTTCGATAAGGGTTTCATCCGACCAAGTATATCTTTATGGGGTGATCCAGTTTTGTTTGTTAGAAATAAAGATGGTTCCCTTCGTATGTGTATCGACTATCGGCAATTGAACAAGGTGACCATTAAGAATAAGTATCCTCTTCTAAGAATAGATGATTTTTTTGACCAACTTAAAGGGGCAAGTTATTTCTCCAAGATTGATCTTCGTTCGGGTTATCACCAATTGAGAGTGAAAGAGAAAGATATTCTGAAAAGGGCCTTTAGAACCCGATATCGTCATTATGAGTTTTTGGTGATGACCCTTGGTTTGACAAATGCCCCGGTGGCATTTATGGACCTGATGAATAGGGTGTTTAGAAAATACCTTTATATTTTTGTAATTGTGTTCATAGATGATATTTTGATTTATTCAAGGAGCGAGAATAAGCATATTGATCATTTGGGGATTGTATTGCAAATTCTCAAGGACCAACAACTTTATGCAAAGTTTAGCAAATGTGAATTTTGGTTAAAGTTTGTAGCTTTTCTTGGCCATATATTCTCAAGCAAGGGTATTTAAGTGGATCCTATTAAGACGGATGCGGTCAAGAGTTGGCTTAGACCTCTATCACCAATAGATATTCGAAGTTTCTTCGGTTTGGCCGGTTATTATAGAAGATTTGTTGAGGGGTTTTCTATGATTGCCTCTCCATTGACAGCTTTGACTCAAAAGAGGCCAAGTTCATATGGTCGGATGCTTGTGAGAAAAATTTCCAAGAGTTGAAAGATAGACTTACTTCCGCTCCAGTGTTGACTTTGTCTGAAGGTACGGTTGGCTTTGTAGTATATTGTGACGCATCTAGAATTGGGTTGGGATGTGTGCTTATGGAAAATGGTAAGGTGATTGCCTATTCTTTAAGGAAACTTAAAGTTCATGAGAAGAACTTTCCTACCCACGACCTTGAATTAGTAGCAGTAGTATTTGCCTTAAAGATTTGGAGGCATTATTTGTATGGGGTTCATGTTGATGTTTTCACCGGCCAGAAGAGTTTACAATATGTGTTTACCCAAAAAGACATAAATCTTTGCTGAAGAAGGTGGCTTGAATTATTGAAGGACTACGATATAAGTGTTCTTTATCATCCCGGTAAGGCGAATATAGTAGCGGATGCTCTTAGTTGACTATCGATGGGTAGTGTTGCACATGTTGATGATGATAGAAAAGAGTTAGCTCGGGATGTCCATAGATTGGCCCGATTGGGTATTCGATTGGTAGACTCTGCCAAGGGTGGTGTTATGGTTCATAAAGGGTCAGAATCGTCTTTTATGGTGGATGTAAAAGCAAAGCAATGTCTTGATCCGACTTTGGTAGAATTGAAAGAAGCGGTACTTAGAAAGTCCATTGAGGCTTTCTCCCAAGGGGGAGATGGTGTCCTTAGATATCAAGGTCGTTTATCTGTTCCTAATATTGATGACTTAAGGGAATAGATCTTGACAGAAGCCCATAGTTCTCGGTATACCATTCACCCGGGAGCCACCAAGATGTATCGTGATTTGCAGGAAATCGATTGGTGGAATGGAATGAAGAAGGATATTGCGGGATTTGTGGACAAGTGTCCAAATTGCCAATAAGTGAAGATTGAGCATTAGAAACTGGGAGGTTTATCCCAAGACATTAGCATTCCTACTTGGAAGTGGGAAGATTTGAATATGGACTTCATAGTAAGGTTGCCACGAACTCGGTGACAATATGATTCAATTTGGGTTATAGTAGACTGAATGACGAAGTCGGCCCATTTAATTTCCAGCAAGGTTTTTTATTCGACGGAAGATTATGCTAAGTTGTATTTGAGAGAAATGGTGAGATTGCATGGAGTGCCCTGGTCCATTATCTCTGATAGAAGTACTCAGTTTACTTCTAAGTTTTAGAAGTCTTTCCAAAAGTGTCTTGGCACTAAGGTTAAGCTTAACACACCTTTTCATCCACAGACCGATAGGAAAGCGGAGCGTACTAACCAAACTTTGGAAGATATGTTACGGGATTGTGTGATTGACTTCAAGGGAAATTGGGATGACCATTTTCTTTTGATTGAATTTACCTATAATAATAACTATCACTTAAGTATTGGTATAGCTCTATTTGAGGCTCTTTATGGAAGGAGGTGTAGATATCCTATAGGTTGGTTTGAGGTGGGTGAGGTTTCCTTGATAGGGCCCGAGTTAGTTCATGAGGCTATTGAGAAAGCTCGACTCATTAGAGAGAGGTTGAGAACAGCCCAAAGTCGACAAAAGTCTTATGCCGATGTTAGAAGGAGAGATCTTGAATTTGATGTGCATGATTGGGTTTACTTGAAAATCTCACCCATGAAGGGTGTAATGAGTTTTGTTAAGAAAGGGAAGCTTAGTTCCCGTTTTGTAGGACCATATGAGATTTTGAGACGTGTTGGTAAGGTTGCTTATGAGCTTGATTTGCCTAATGAGTTGGCATCGGTGCATCCAATTTTCCATGTCTCTATGTTGAAAAAGTGTGTTGGAGACCCAACATCCATAGTCCCCTTAGAAAGCTTGGGAGTGAAAGAGAACCTTTCTTATGAAGAAGTTCCGGTTGAGATTTTAGACCGACAAGTTAAGAAATTGAGGAACAAAGAGGTTGATTCCGTGAAAGTGTTAGGGAGAAACCATCTAGTTGAGGGTGCTACTTGGGAGGCCGAGGTCGATATGATGTCCCGGTATCCTCATCTTTTCCCTCCTACTCTAGCTTGAGGTAATGAATTTCCTTTTGGTTTGTTCTATGATTTGAAGTCATGTGTGTTTTATGTGTTCCCATGATTTCCTTAATATGCATGTTCATGAAAAAACTTAAGTTTTGAAAGAAAATGACTTATATGATTTAGTTTCCTCATGTTGTTGTGCATTCAATATGACTTGCTATAGAGTTCCTAAGATAAGTTGTTGAACATGCCTTAGCTTGGAGTAGAGATTTCCTCCGCGGATTTGTGTTTTGGGTATAGATTGCATATAGGCTCCATGAGATCGTGTTGAACATGCATTTAAGTTTGGAGATAATAGTTCCTCCTTGAATATAAGAAATCTGAAAATTTCATGCATATTGGGTTTTTAGATGTAGTTCCTACTCCCTTATGGTGCATTAAGTATGTTCAGCTTGGAGTTGATGTTTCCTCCTCGGTTGTGTACATTTTAATGAGTTGCACGCATGATGGGCTGCTAGTCTTGAATCTTTTTGTTAGAAATGTGCCTAGAATCTCATTCAGGACGAATGATCCTAATGGGGGAGATAATGTAACACCCCGAATTTGAAATGAGGCAAAATTGCAAATTGAGAAAGTTGCAGGTGCCAACCGACGGTGGCCACCCACAGACCGTGGTTGGGACCACAGACCGTAGGTAGGGTCTGTGTTTGGGGCACCTCAACTTTACTCACACCTCAGGACCATGGCCTGATCAACGAACTGTCAGTAAGACCACAGTCTGTGGTCCAGGGTCCGTAGGTCGAGCCCTCAGAACCAGTCTATGACCACCGAACAATGGCCTTGCAGGACGGTCTGTCGTCTTATCCACAGTCCGTCGGTCGGGGGTCCGTAGGTCACGAGCTGGCAATTATTTTAAAGGCTTATGGGTCTTTTCCAATTTTAATTAAATCTATGTGGGGTCGTTTTGCCTACTTCTACAACACCTATATAAGTATTTTTTAACCGCCAAAATTCCTCATTTGAAGTCATTCTCTCAAATCCCAAAAGAAATCCCAAAATTCCTCTCTCAAATATACTCTCTCTAGAAGGGGGAAGAAGAAGGAAGAGTTGAAGCTAGGTTCAAGTCAAGTCTCCAATCTTCAAGCTTTTGTGGGCTTTGTGACTAAGGTATGCTGGCTTTTCATCCATGGGATCCTTTCTCCCATGGAGTCCCCTATTTTTCCCCAATTTGAAGAAGAATTCCCTAATTCTAGTTAGGATTTCTTCCAATGTTGTGGGTTATGATGAATGTTGATCCAATTGAGTGGATTATGGTTGTTTATGATTGAATTGATGAAATTACATGTTTTTATTTGGATGAAATTACATATACCCATGCCTATTCCATGATTCTAACCTAGAATTGATATAATTGGATTGATGCCTTGAAGGGAAACTTTATGGGTTTAGATATCTCCTTATAGAATTGATGAATTATGATTAGAATTTCTTGAGATTGAAGCATATATGATGAATATGCTGTTAATTTCTTGAGAGTAAAGCATAGATGATGATCATGAAATGTAGTGCTTTGAGAGTAAAGCCTAGACTATGAATTGTTGATTGTTGATGTTGAAGTGTGGAAGCGATACTTCCCACAATGAATTGCTAAGCCTGATTGTATGAATGTGAAAGGTTTACTCACATGAATGATTCTAGGTTGAAAGAATTGCTAACCTAAATTGAATCTTGACTAAAAGACTATGTTAATGATGAGGCTAGAGGCTAGAGGTGACTACCCTTGACCTCCATATGAGAAGTATATGAGGTGATTTCCCATACTCCTTATAATTGAAAAAGAGGTGATTCCCCACGTTCCTATTATGATGAATTGACATGGAGGTGAGTACCCATGATTCTTATGAAATGATGTGGAGGCGAGTACCCGTGTCATATGATGTTGGTTGTGAAGGCGAGTACCCATGATCTTAAAGTAAGTAAGGCAAGAGGCGAATATCCATTAGCCTTTGTAAGTTAGGCAAAGAGGCGAATCCCCATGTATTTAAAAGTAAGTATGAATAATGTGAACTATGTTATGAAGAATGAATACCTTGGAATGTTGCTTGAGATGCCTTCCATGAAGTAAACTTGACTAGAGGCGGATGACCCAAGTTTTGACTAAGGATAAGTAAGGTTGCTTGAGATGTGTTCCTTTCTTATTATGATGATGATTTATGTGCATTGATTATGCTTATGGTTTATATTGACTAACCATTATGTTTATATTATTTATGCTAGCTATCATATTTAGTACATGTTTGTACTGACGCATACTCTTGCCTACATTTCTTATCAAAATGTAGGGTCCGACGACATTGATTCTCACACTTGTGGCTAGGTTTCATAATTGATCAAGGAGTGAAGATTTTGGTGAGTCCTCATAGCATTCGAGGATTTGACCACCCTTTTCCTTTATGTTTTTCGTTTATGTTTGGACTATTGTATGGGCTATGTCCCAAGATTATTCATGATGATTAGATGGTTTGAGAAAATTGTATTATACTTTGGCTCGTTTTATAAAAGACTTTGATTGTTTTGAAATGTTTTAAATTTCCACACCATCTTCTATTATTTTATGTTATGATATGCTAAGTGGCTTGTATGAGGCCTCTCGGGGTCTTATACGCCATGTTACATCTAGGGGGTACCCTAGGTCGTGACATTGTTCCTTCCCAGACCCTAACTCAAATTCATTGTCAGACCTTATTATCTTAACCTTGACTTGAAATTTTCTGTCCACCATAGTCAAAAAACTTTTCAAAATAGGAAATGCATTAGATTTAGTGGCCAGTAGATAGGTCCAGGTTCCTCTTCTGTGGCCATCCACAATAGTAAGAAAGTATTTGAATCCATTATAAGTAGGGGTGGATTAAGGACCCCATGTGTCAATATGAATTAATTCAAAATTATGTTTAGTGGAAATAAAACTAGTGGGAAAGGAAAGCTTTTGTTGCCTAGCCAATGGAAAAAGTGAACATGGATTAGAAAATTTGGAACATACAAAGACTAGAACAAAACCGATGTTTTTCATACTATAGAGAGGCAAATGCCTGAGTCTGTAATGCCATAACATTTCTGGTACAAGAGGAAGAGAAACTGCAGAATCTAAACTAGGAACAGTTTGGCTAAGCCTTGATTTGAAAAAGAGACTAAACTAGTAACATCATTGGCATTGCCTTGATTTGAAAAATAAACTAAACTAGAAACATCATTTGCATTCCCTTGATTTCTACTAAAAATGAATTGACATCACTAAGAACTTGTCACACCCCGAGCCTACACTCTGGGCGGGACTGGCACTCGAGAACCATTGCTTGCCCCAAGTGAACCCTTGGCCTGACTTAACTCTTAGCGGAAGACTTACTCATGCTAAAAGAAAGTATTGAAATACAATCAAACTAAAATGTCTCAACAAATAACATAGAATATTTTAAAGATCAACATTCAACTAGCCAAAATGGTAACTCAAGTCTCAACATAACTGAAATGGAAAAGACTCAAGAACTAACATCAACTAACTGTCTATGAAGCCTCTAACAACTGAGATGGACGTCGGGACAAGAACCATGATAACCTAATGAACTAAACTGATAAAGTAATAAAAAAGGGATCCTCTGGAAGCAAGGAAGATCACCAACAACTATGAAGCTCAACTAGATCAATGATGCGCTGGATGCTCATCCAAGTTACTTGAATCTGTATCATAAAAAGATGCATGCTAACTAGCATCAGTACATTGAGCTTGCGAGGGGAATACTAAAACAAGAAATAAGCTTGAAAGGAACTGAAGGAACATACCTGGTCTCAACTTAACTCATTTCAATATAAAGCAATAATGTAAATGCAATATAAATAAAAGCTTTTAAAACATGGATAACAACTCTGTGTATTTAGAAATACAATGGTAACTCAGTTTGTATGCAAGGATCCAATAAAAACTCTGTTTGTATGTGAAAATAATTAGTAATCTCTGTATATACAAGAATAAAAAATATAACTGTGGGATTTTCTCTAACCGACAACCATCACTTAAGAGCTATGTGATGATAAAATGTTTTGGTTCACTAAGTGGGTATAGAACCTAACTACTAAGTGGATCCACTAGTCTATGCTATAAAGCACTAAGGAATCATCTAAAAAGTATGACCCTTTTCTACCCACGTTGGCTACATTGTTTAAGGGGTTTGTGAGTTGTCTGAACTCTCCCCCATATCGGTGCTCAATACTACTCCCAAAAATGTAACTAGCTCATATGTTTAAAAACATAACTCTTTCTGTGATTTGAGATAATTGCTCAAAAATTAGCCCAAAGGCTCTCTTGGAAATCAGTGTTTCCTCTCTTGATTAAATGCAAAAACATTTACTCTATACTGAAAACTAGCTCAAAGGCTCATTTGGAAATCGGTGTTTCCTTTCTTGATTAAATGTGAAAACATTTACTCTCTACTGAAAACTAGCTCAAAGGGCTATTTTGGAAATCGGTGTTTCCTATCTTGATTAAATGTGAAAACATTTACTCTTTGGGAATACATAGTCCCCATATACTCTTTTGAAGAAATGAACTTCACTATTTACTCTTTACTCAACTCAAAACTCAAGTCTTAAAACAAGTTTAAAGCATTTGCAAAAGACTTTTGAAAGGACTCTAAGAACTCTCTAGACTTGGCTCTTAACTTCCCTTGAATTTGAATTGATGGATTCAAGGTTGTGATTTGTGATTGGAAAGATCTCGTGATGTTTTGGAGTGTTTTTAGATAGTTAAACCTGAAAAATGATAAAGAAATCACTGTCTGGAAGCAAGTCCGCGACACAGAGATGCATTTTATTATTTGGTCACAAAATAAATTTTGACGCAGAGGGGTTCGCGACCTCTCTGCGATGCGTAGAAATATTCTCTAAAATGGTGGGGCAAGTCCGCGACACGGACTGGGATGCTAGATTCGCAAGACTTTTTCCTTCTTCATTTTCTAACCTCAATTCGCCTAAATTCGATTCTTTTTCTCAAATTCTCTTTAGATTCAGATACCCAGTATATGTACACAAGAATCTATTCATAAAAGACTCTAAAATCGACACGATTTCCTCAAGAACTCTACAATCCCCACTTAACTCAAGAACGAAAGCCAATATTCAAGAACACAATTCAAAATCATCAACTTTCAACTTTCTAGAACGAATTTCGTTGAAGTAAACAGGATTGGCGTATGGGTGAACGAACCCAATGCTATGAAAGTCTCGCATATCTCTTAGGATCGAATCCTTGGCGAACTCCGCGACCAAAATCGCAAGAACTTGACAAATCTTGACCTTTTCTCCTCCTTTCCCCTATTGAGTTCTTTCTCTAAAAACCCCAACATGAAATTTGAGTGCGTAAACTGAACCAATTCAGTTAAGACCCCTAATAAATTACTAAAAATGGATTTAATTAATTGGGTAATGAAAAGACCAAAATACCCTTCTAAAATTTGGGTGACTTTTCTTATTCAGACATTCCATCTTTAAACGGGCATATCTCCTTTATACCAACTCAAAAACTAGTAAACTTGGTGGCTTTGGAAAGATAATTCAAAGACCTTTCATTTGATACCTTATAGCCCACCTAACTCATTCTGTATTGAGAGTTATGGTCATTTGAAGTTGACCAAAAACTCATACTTAACATAACTTGCCAAATTTCAGATTTTCATTCTTTCTAATTCTAGCTTCTTCACATAGCGGGGTGTTACAATGCTTCCCCTTAGGAACATTCGTCGTCGAATGAGATTACTCTAAGTATACTTAGGGCATAACATCTAACATTCAGCTCATACACCCAACAAGCAAATATAACACATTCAGTATATCAATTAAATCTTTTCGGAACCCGGATGGATAGAATATCTGGAGCTATGAGCTTCATCCATGATCCTCTCTTGGAGTTCATCCACCCATGGTACATACAACCTACCTTGATAACTCAACACACTATCTCCCCTTGTTCAAAAGCTATTACTTTTTGCTTATGAACATTTACCTTCAATTCAAGCAAAATAGGATCGTGATCTTGTTTCTCTTTCACTTTTGAAACTAATGATGATTCTGCCCCATTCATCACCACTACTCCTCCTTCAGTGGAATCCATTAGTCAAACTCCTAATCGTGCAAGCCTATGCACATATTTAGCTAACTCTTTCTTGTCTTCCTCAAAATGGGCGGTACTACCCATAGACAATCTGCTCAAGGCATCAACAACAACGTTAGCCTTACCTGGGTGATAGAGGATACTCAAGTGATAATCCTTGAGTAACTCTAACCAACTTTTTTGTCTGAGAGTAAGCTCTTTCTGACTAAACACATACTGAAGGGTCTTATGATCGGTGAACACATCTACATGAACACCATATAGATAATGACACTATATTTTCAAAGCAAAAACTACGATAGCCAACTCTAGATCATGGGTTGGATAATTCTTCTCGTGAACTTTCAGTTGTCTGGAGGCATAAGCTATAACTTTACCATTCTGCATTAACACACAACCCAGTCCAACTCTGGATGCATCACAATATACCAAAAAACCTTGCGTACCTTCTGGTAAGGTCAATACTAGGGCAGTAGTCAACCTAGTTTTCAATTCCTGAAAGCTATTCTCACAAGCTTCAGACCATTGAAACTTCACTGTTTTCTGAGTCAACTTGTTCAAAGGGGACAAAATGGATGAGAACCCCTCGACAAACCTTCTATAATATCCATCCAACCCCAAGAAACTTCTAATATCAGTTCGAGATGTGGGTCTAGGCCAATTCTACACTGCCTCTATTTTCTGAGTATCAACTCTAATTCCATCATCGGAAATAATGTGGCCTAGGAATGCCACAGACTCAAGCCAGAACTCATACTTAAAAAATTTAGCACACAACTCTCTATCCTTTATAGTTTGGAGAACTACTCTAAGATGACTAGCATGATCTTTCTCATTCCTTGAATAGATTAGAATTTCATCAACGAATACGATAACAAACATATCTAAATAAAGCTTGAATACTCTACTCATAAGGTCCATGATTGCTTCAGGGGAATTGGTCAAACCAAAAGACATACCTAGGAACTCATAATGACTATAATGGGTCCTGAAAGTTGTTTTTGGAATATCACATTCCTTTACACTCAATTGATGGTAGCCTGATCTGAGGTCTATCTTAGAAAAATAACTGGCACCCTAAAGTTGATCAAAGTGATCATCAATTCTCGGAAGAGGATACTTATTCTTGATAATAACATTTTTCAACTGACGATAATCTATACACATTCTACGAGAACCATCCTTCTTCCTCACAAATAAGATCGGAGCACCCCAAGGTGATACACTTGGTCGAATAAAACCTTTCTCTAGGAGATCTTTCAACTGCTCTTTTAACTCTATTGGTGCCATCATATATGGCATAATAGATATGTGATGAGTATTGGGAAGAATATCTATACCGAAGTCTATTTCTCTCTCAGGAGGCACTCCGGGAAGATTATTTGAAAAGACTTCTGGAAACTCTCTTACTACTGGAACTGACTGAATAAGAGGTATCTCAACACTATAGTCATTAACTCAGGCTAAGTAATAGACACACCCCTTGGAAACTAACTTTATCGCCTTAAGGTACGAAATGAAACGACCCTTAGGCATTGCTGAACTACTCTTCCACTTTATAACTTGCTAATTAGGAAACTGGAACTTAACAACTCGAGTTCTACAATCGATTGAGGCATAACAGGCATGAAACCAGTCCATACCTAGAATGACATCAAAATCTACCATATCTAACTCAACTAAGTCAGCCATGGTGCTCTTGTGATTGACGGAAATTGTACAATCACGATAAACTCTCTCAGCTAGAATAGACTCACCAATAGAAACACTGAAGGGCTCAAGAAGTTTCTCAGGAAGAACGTAAAAATTCATTGCAACATATGGAGTCACAAAAGATAGACTCGCTCTTGGATCTAGCAAAGCGTAAACATCAAAAGTAAAGACTTTGATCATACCAATGACAATATCTGCCGAATCCTCTTACTCTTGGAGAATAGTAATAGCATAAAGATGATTTTCTCCTCTGTCTGCCCTTGAAATAGATCCTCTAGATGCAACTCTGTCTGGTGGAGCAACTGAAAAATATTTGGCTCTATTGCCACCATTACCATTTCTTTGTCTGTTCTTAGGGCACTCTTTCATAAAATGATTGTTCTGGTCATACTTAAAGAAACCAATGGAGCCATCACGACACACCCCTGAGTGGGTCCTACCACACACATACAGGAATCTCATTACCTCCTTGTGCAACACTACCTTGAGACTGTGCAGGTCTAGCTTTGAAATGCTGTGAATTCTGACTATTGTACTCACCTTTGTTCCTTGGTGCAGGTGCACTAGCAAATGATGGAGCATGTCCCTTTTGTTTCTGTTGGAAAGATGATCGGTTGGCATTACTCTTCTGTTGTCCCGACTCATTCCCTGTCTTAGCTCTCTTGTTTCAAAAATCCTCTTTATCTTTCAGTTTCTCTTCCTCAACTTGTTGTACATGGATTATCAGCCTTGCTATGTCCATATCTCCTATCAGCATAACTTCCTTTCCTTCCTTACTTGACAGACGAGACAACCCATCAACGAACAAACTCATCCTGCCTCTCATGTCAGCAACCATCTCTGAAGCATAACGGGAAAGTTGTGTGAACTTCAGACTGTACCCATGAACACTCATAGATTCCTGCTTAAGAGTAAGGAATTCTCGTACCTTTGTTTCTCTCAATTCACGGGGAAAGCAACGTCCCAAGAAGGCCTCCTTAAACAAAGCCCAACTCACAAGTGGTGCACCTTCAACTCTATTCTTTTTCCACTTATCAAACCAGATTCTAGCAACACCCTTCATTTGGTATGCAGCTAGTTCCACTCTCTCAGCATCGGTGACATGCATACTCTGAAAAACCTTCTGAAGCTCTTCAACAAAGTTTTCCGGATCCTCAGTGACGCTTGAACTAGTGAAGCTTGGAGGATTCATCCTTAAGAACTCGCGGATCCTTGAAGTATCAGCCACTTTCTGTCGATTCTCCCTCTGTCCAACTTGATTGGTCACAGCCTGACTCAACATCCAGATAGATTCCCGGAACTCAGCATTGGTGACTTATCCTTGGGGTTGCACTTCTGGTGCATTAGCTACCCGTTGATCTTGTGGTTCAACATTTCTTCAAATGGGACGACCTCTGACAGCTCTTTGTGGAGGCATATTCAGAAAGAAACGTGCAAGCACGACTTAGAAGAAACTTTTTTAGAGATGAACTCTAGCGCACGAAATGAGCAAGAAATAAGTGAGATATTTCCTAAGTGTCGCAACCTCCTAATTATAGTTGTGGCGGGTTTCATACCGATAAATAGGACTCTACCGACACGGCTTCATAAACTCCTTAGGACTGTTGAACTCTGTGCTCTGATACCAAGTATTTCACACCCCGAGCCTACACCCTGGGTGGGACAGGCACTTCAGAACCATTGTTCGCCCCAAGCGAAGCCTTGGCCATGCTTAACTCTTAGTGGAATACTTACTCATGATTAAAGAAAGTATTGAAATACAATCAAACTAAACTGTCTCAAGAAATAACTTAGAATGTTTTAAAGATCAACATTCAATTGGCCAAAATGGCAACTCAAGTCTCAACATAACTGAAATGGAAAAGACTCGAGAACTAACATCAACTAACTGTCTACGAAGCCTCTAACAACTGAGATGGATGTCGGGACAAGACCCACGACATCCTAATGAACCAAACTGATAAAGCAATAAAAAGGGATCCTTCAAAAGCAAAGAGGCTCACCAACAACTCTGAAGCTCAACTAGATCAACGATGTGCTGGATGCTGATCCTAGTTACTAGGAAATCGCATCATACAAAGATGTAGGCCAACTGGCATCAGTATATTGAATGTACGAGCATGTGAGGGGAATACTAAAACAAGACATAAGCTTGAAAGGAACTGAAGGAACATACGTGGTCTCAACTAAACTAAACTTAACTCATTTTAATATAAAGCAATAATGTAAATGCAATATAAAGAAAAGCTTTTAAAACATGGATAAAAACTATGTTTATTTAGAAATACAATGGTAACTCAGTTTGTATGCAATGATACATTAAAAACTTTATTTGTATGTGAAAATACAAGTAATCTCTGTATATACAAGAATACAAAATATAACTATGGGAGTTTCTCTAACCAACAACCATTACTTAAGAACTATGTGATGATAAAGTGTTTTGGCTCACGCTGCTAGGGCCGTCCTATACTTTGCCGGGGGTATAAAACCTAACTACTAAGTGGATCCACTAGTCTATGCAAGCACTAAGATATCATCTAACAAGTATGACCCTTATCTACCCACGTTGGCTACATGGTTTATGGGGGTTGTGAGTTGTCTGAACTCTCCCCCATATCGGTGCTCAATACTACTCCCAAATATGTAACTGGCTCATATGTTTAAAAACATAACTTTTTTTTGATTTGAGATAATTGCTCAAAAACTAGCCAAAGGATCTCTTCGATATCTGTATTTCCTTTCTTGATTAAATGCGAAAACATTTACTCTTTACTTAAAGCTAGCTCAAAGTCTCTTTTGGAAATCGGTGTTTCCTTTCTTGATTAAATTTGAAAACATTTACTCTTTACTGAAAACTAGTTCAATGGCTCTTTTGGAAATTAGTTTTTCCTTTCTTGATTAAATGTGAAAACATTTACTCTTTACTGAAAACTAGCTCAAAGGCTCTTTTGGAAATCGGTGTTTCCTTTCTTGATTAAATGTGAAAAGATTTACCTTTTGGGAATACATAGTTCCCATATACTCTTTTGAAGAAATGAACTTCACTCCTTACTCTTTACTCAACTCAAAACTCGAGTCTTAAAACAAGTTTAAAGCATTTCAAATGACTTTTGAAAGGACTCTAAGAACTCTCTAGACTTGGGTCTTAACTTTCCTTGAATTTGAATTTATGGATTCAAGGTTGTGATTTGTGATAGGAAATATCTCGTGATGTTGAAGAGTGTTTTCAGATAGTTAAACCTGAGAAACTATTAAAAAATCAATGTCTGGAAGCAAGTCCACGATGCGGAGATTGATTTCACGTATCAGGACGCTTCATCTAATTCTAAGTGTTAACGATCGTTAGTCAGTATAATAACCCAACTAAATGAGTTGGGGTCGAATCCCACAGGGAGTGGTACGTGTTTAAGATTCAAGAGTAAAGTACGAATGTGTTCAAGTCAATCATAGGAATAGATATTTACGAATAAAAACATGATTCAAATTTAGGGGTGACACAAGTGTCAATTAAAAGGGGTTTGGGTTTAACTATCAGCTACAACAATAGCAAATAACACAAATTTCCAAATAATGAGACGGGTTCTTGGGATGCTTGGATTATAGGCTAATATAGACAAATGGGTGATTGCAACTGTTTGTAAATAGCTGTAAATCTGTGACTAAGCTAGACTTTAGTGGGAATAAACTTTCTCTCGAACAATTTACCCCGAATCAAATTGGTTTCTCTGGAACACCAACAAGCATGCAAATAAGAACAACCTTCACTTTAGTCCATTCACTCTCTTGAGCTGAACCCATGACAACTCAATACCCACAGACCATCAATTCAGTAATCTTGGTTTTAAAACCTCTCTCTCGAGTATGCCAAAAAACACTAAGGTAGAATAGCATTTGCAACTACAACCCTTTAAATTAAACCACTTTTACTGAATGAAATCACTTCTAAACAACATTTAAACTAACAATTAGCAATACCCACAAGCTAAAATCAACCCATAATCACATTATCACACCCCAAGAATTGGGGTTTTAGCTAGACATCATAAAAAGATAGAAATCATTACTGAATTGTGTTTCCATCAACTGGGTAAGATTAATTTCGTCTTTACAAAGGTCCAAGTTGAAGAATCTCAAAGAGCCACTTCCAATTTCTAAAAAAATGGAAAACTTCAATTCTTCAAAGCTAAGGAAAAGTTTTTGTCTCAATACTCAGAGTTCAAAACTCAAATTTTAAAAATTGATTCTAAGATTATGATAAAAGGTGCTAAGATTAATGTTTTAAAATGTATTTATAGTCGCCAAAAATATGCTGCGAAGGACCATTTGGCGCAGTAAGTCGGGATCACAGATCAACTTGGCGATCTGCCCTTTGGCCAAGTTCATCGCCTTTCTGCTTTAGCCTTCAGTATCTTCAAGTTCTGTAACTTTGGGAGATCCAACACTGCATCGCGGAACTAATCGGCGACATGCCGACTGCTCCTTTCTATCGCCAAATTGACTTTCTCCTTCTGGGCTTGGCACTCTGGAATTTTAGGCGAGGCAATGGTCATTCAGCGACTCGCCAAAGGGACTCGGTGATCACCAGGCCTTCATTTCTTCGTTCTTTTAGCTCGCTTCATTCCTTTTTGCAAGTTAGTGTCTATGCTTTGTTCTTCGATCCAAACACCTGGAAATCAAGGGTTTTATATCAGTTATTGGCACAAAACAAGCATTTGAGGACACAAAATCTATCCAAATAAAGCCCTAAATGAGTCCAAATCGTGGACTTATCAAAACCCCCAACTTAAACTTTCGCTTGTCCTCAAGTAAAACTCAAGTTCAACAGTTCAAAAAGGATGTCTACAAACAATGCTACACAAGATTCAATCATGAATGCACACAAAAAGACTCAACTTACTCATGCAAGGATCAATTGTGCACTCAAAGATTCAAGTTGTGACTCACCATTATCAAAGATTCTCAAGTTCACAATACTTTCTTCAAATGCAAGTTCGAGCTCAAAAAAGGTACTCTAATGCTCTCTCACAAAGGATGATTCAATATTCACACACAATGGTTCAACAATTTAAAGCTCCGTAATCAAATGCAACACTCACACTCACAAAGATGAACACAATGCATGACTCTACCCGTAGGCT
>NW_006239211.1:545106-545475 GCF_000226075.1 Solanum tuberosum | reverse complement strand
AAATTTGTGGACTCATCAACACCCCCAACTTAAACTTTTGCTTGTCCTCAAGTAAATCTCAAGTTCGGCAGTCTAAAAATGTTCTCTCAAATAGTCCTACACAAGAGTCAACCATGAATGTACACAACAAGACTCAAGTTACTCATGCAAAAATCAATTCTGTACTCAAAGACTCAAGTTTTGACACACCATTATCAAAGATTCTTAAGCTCACTATACTTTCTTCAAATGCAAGTACAAGCTCAACAATGGTATTTGAAGGCCCTCACACAAAGAATGATTCCATATTCACACACAATGGTTCAACAATTTATAGCTCCGTAATCAAAATCAATACTCACACTCACAAAGATGAACACATGCATGACT
>NW_006239211.1:531557-545081 GCF_000226075.1 Solanum tuberosum | reverse complement strand
TCACCCATAGGTTTGCCCTTATTTTCCAATCAACACTTGTTTAAGCTCACTCAAGATCAGAAAGGTCTTTCAAGGCTTGTAACGGTGCTGAGTGCAAAGGTATGATCATTTAGGCTTAGTGGTTGCTATCCTCATGAAATGTGGTATGAACAACACTTGCTTTTCTTCACCTCATCATTCTCATTTATGCTCATAAGTCACCTCATTATTCACTTTCCATGGACTATTGGACACCCCATTTCTTTTGCATTTTCACAACTTTATTTCAAACTTTATCATTTTTTTTGTATGGAGGGGTCCATCTTTTTCACAATCATGGATCAAGGGGGACTTCTTTGCACTTCTTGATTTACCTTCTCTTTTCACCACACCCCCAACTTAGGCTTTTGGCCTAAGTTGGATATTCAAACCACCCACATCTCATGAGGATTAAGGGTGAAGGGATAAAGAAAAGTCACAATTTGCATCAAGTTTCTTCCAAAAAAAGGCTAAGGCTCAAAGGGTGTTCAAGCAAAGATCGCACACTCACAAGGTTGGCCATAAAAAAGGTATATTGTCAAATTGTTTCACACTCTTCAAAGTTGCCTAGGATCATTTCAAGAGATTGCATCACTTAGTCCATCCGGACCAACGGGGTAAATTCTAGGTGTCATCACACATTATTCACGGTAAGCTCATCACACAAGGCATTGGCACCAATATCAAACAAAACTCCACAAAACAACACTCCACACTTTTGCTAGTGTGCAATGATCATCACAAGAGACTAATTCGATAACCGGATAGTCACAATGAGATGCAAAAAGTTCTCATATTGCCTATGCAACTTCATTTTGCCACATCGTAGCCACACATTCCTTTTTGTTCGATTATGAGAACTATTCAAGTCATCGGTATTGATCAAGATCGATACTCAAATTTGCAAGAGAACAACCACATTCAAACACAATCAAGAGGTGGCCCTAGTTTGTTTTGGAAGGTCCTAAAATCATTTACAATTAAAGCAAGGAGCCACAAGCTCAAACATCCAAAAATTACAGTGCCAATCACAATCAATAGCACAAAAACCCAATATATAAACAAAATAAAAGTCACACAAGGTGGGCCTCACCCTACCACAAAACAAAAGCAATTTGTCCACAAATGCAAGCAATAAAATATCCAAAAAGTCAATAAAAAAATAAGAGAGAGAGGGAGGTAAAGAGTGAATGTGTCTACACAGTCGCTCTATCTGTCCGGGCATCAGTGCCCGGTGCAGCACTCTGAACTTAGGCATGAGTGCTCGGAGTCAACTCAGAAGCAATATCAGCTCCATTAGGGACAGCCAAAGGCAAGTCTGCACAGCTGCATTGATCATGGCCTTCTCAATCTCTGTAAGGCCCTCATAAGAAACCTCCTCAGCAACCCCAAGAATCTCCTCATCCGTCTCTGCCTCAGACTCAGGATCAGGATCAGCTGCCTCCTCAACTCTAACATCATCTCGGTGGTAGCCGGAGGCATATCTGGCTCAACTGGCACATCTGGGATCTCCACCGTCCCGAAAATCATGGACATGTCAGTGGACTTCAGCTGGTCCATATCTCTCTTCAGTTCAACAATAGTGGCCTTTAGAGCCGTTACATCCTCGGTGGCCCCTGGGCCACGCTCGTACACCGCTATCCTAGCCGTAAGGGCATCAATGGTAGCACTCAAGGGTGTTACAGCATCAACGAGGATAGTATGAATCATGCTCGCAATGGAGGCCTCAAGTCTGGCAGCATGACGATCAGTCGAATGGACTAGTTGCCCCATCCGGGGTAATGCAACCCGAGTGAGTTCTCGGTGCATCAGTGCCCGGTGCAGCACTCTGAACTTAGGCATGAGTGCTCGGAGTCAACTCAGAAGCAATATCAGCTCCATTAGGGACAGCCAAAGGCAAGTCTGCACAGCTGCATTGATCATGGCCTTCTCAATCTCTGTAAGGCCCTCATAAGAAACCTCCTCAGCAACCCCAAGAATCTCCTCATCCGTCTCTGCCTCAGACTCAGGATCAGGATCAGCTGCCTCCTCAACTCTAACATCATCTCGGTGGTAGCCGGAGGCATATCTGGCTCAACTGGCACATCTGGGATCTCCACCGTCCCGAAAATCATGGACATGTCAGTGGACTTCAGCTGGTCCATATCTCTCTTCAGTTCAACAATAGTGGCCTTTAGAGCCGTTACATCCTCGGTGGCCCCTGGGCCACGCTCGTACACCGCTATCCTAGCCGTAAGGGCATCAATGGTAGCACTCAAGGGTGTTACAGCATCAACGAGGATAGTATGAATCATGCTCGCAATGGAGGCCTCAAGTCTGGCAGCATGACGATCAGTCGAATGGACTAGTTGCCCCATCCGGGGTAATGCAACCCGAGTGAGAGGGGGCCGAGAAACAACAGCAGCAGCACATCTGGAAGGCAATGTAGAAGCAGAGGAACTAGGGGTATTAGAAGGGATATCACTGGATATACCTAAAGGCCCAGGGGCTGGAGTAGGCAAATGTGCCTCTGCAAGTAATGTGCCTGTATCCACAACCGAGGAAGAGTCCATCGGGGATGCCTTCTTCTTCTCTGCCTCATCTTTTAAATTCTCTACCTCGATTCTCCAGATATCAGTAGAAGATGTGGGAATCACTTCTACATCTTTCTGCTCATATCTAAGAACCCGAGCTTGTCTGCACAGCTCGGTGATCAACACCGGAAATGGGAGAGAAGTCTGACGCTGCTTGGCCCTCATGACCATCTCTTATGTCATAATCATTCCTCGATTTATCCGTGTCTCATCAATGATGCAACCCAGACATGCTTTTTTGGCATGGCGGATAATCAACTCATTCTGGGATGGAATAATGGTACTGCTGATGAAGCCAAACCAGAACCGAGCATAAATACTCAAATCCCTCTTCTCTATGGGGACCCCTGCCTCGATCCACCTCGGGGTAGTATCGAAAATCAATGGAGCAAGCCATCCCTTCAAGTCAACCAAGGACTGAGTAGTAGGCAAGCCCTCATATGTCACTGTAGCTTCGAGATCCCTGCTAAGTACAATATTAATGTACCTGCTACTGCACCCGACTTCCTTTCCCCGGACCATGAGTGACTTAACCGGTCTGAACTCACTGGCCTTCTTCTTACTCTTAGGAACTAGATCACCATATGTTAAGTAAAATTCCCGAACCCATGTAGGAATGTAAGGGCCTCGGGGCCTGGTGAACTGCTCAAACCGGTGGAAATGGAGGGTATCCCTCACCCAAGAGTATCTGCCCTCTAGGGCCTCTGTAGATAACAACTTCTCCTCGAGGATAATCTGCAATCCTTCAGCTTTTAGTTTGTTAACTAGCGCAGGAGGAGGGACCACTGGTGGTACTAGAACTATAAGAGGTGCCGGAGTTGGCACTGTGGCTGTTGCTAGGGTGTCTGTTGTGGCTCTAACTGAGTCAGGACGAGATCTAGCACGGATCTTCGCCCTCCGAGACTGTATTGGCTGGTCATCCTCAGGCTCAAATAATGCAGCCCGGGAGGCAGCAGACACTCTTTCTGTGTTGGAGGTATGCTCCAGAATTTCAGATGCGGGCCTCTTGCCTTTGCCCTTGGCTCCCGTTGGAGGCTCTGTTCTTCCCTTGTTAGGAGGATTTGTTCCCCCTTCATTGATCACAATACCCCGTGCTCTTTTGCGGGAGGGGGGGATGTCAAGGTTAGTCCTGGCCATATCTGTGAAAACATCAAAAAGAGTTAGAAACATTTCAAGCAAAAGCACAGAAAAGTAGTTGCAGACAGACTCGCCGAAAGGATTGGCTCAAAATTTTCTCAAACAAATGGCATGTCGGCAATGGGGAGGCCCTTTCAGCGAATCCCTGATAGCATTCGGCGAGCAAAGACTAGCCCGCCGAAAGTTACAGTGCATTTTAGGGATTAGGGGCGCAAAAAAGGGTGATGAAGGAAGACCTTCTCCGAGTCGCTGAGTGCACTCGGCGAACTCAGGCTTCTCGTCGAAAGTTATAGAACCTAACTCACAATTTAGCATGAAATTAAAGGCAATAGGGGGAACTTCGGTGAATTGCCGAGTGGTTTGGCAAGCTCGACCTAGCTCGCCAAACTACCCAACGTGCCTACTTTCAATCCAACTTCCCAAATTCAACCATGCAGCCCCCGGAAACAAAATCAAAACATTCACTCTTACAATTAAGCTAAGACCCATTACACCCATGCCCCCGGGATACTCAGACTTCTCCTGGTTTTGGCCAAATTTGGCCATTTGATGACTTTTGCCTTTAAGAATGACGTCATTTGTGTAACATTAATCCCTTTTTTTCTTGTCTATTGACTGAGTTCCCCTTTTTTGTCCTTCCCCCTTTCTCCTTAAGGCCTTTTAAGGCGAACCGTATGGCGGCTGGAAGAAATCTGTGCTTTTACGCTGGCCTCTTCGACCTTTCTTGGGTTCACTAGAAATGTCATCATTTTTAAACTTTCGCAAAGCTCTTCTTTCCTTAGAGTGAGTTAGTTTTGAATGACTTATACTTTCCTTAGGCGACTTTCTTGCCTTACGAAAAGAATTTCATTTGATTTTCCCTAGAATTTTAGAAAAAAGCCCGCTCTATCATTGGGCAAATTACGTCATTTGGCACAAATGCGCGTTACTTAGACTTCACCCTACTAGACCCAACAACATGCAAGCACAACCCCACAATTTTAATCAATTTTAAAGCACGAAATGCTCGGGAATTCAACAATATAAGCATTACGGGCATGATATTCAAATTAAAACAGGCACAAACATATACAATTACGATCAGAGAGGCCCAGTACACAACACTAAGAAAAAATCAATTGCAAATGAGCCAATATCGCTAAAGAAAGATTCAGGGTTCGGAAAACCAACCTTAGAAGCTGAATATATACTTTGAATTGCTAGGCGGCAAAGAAATCCAACTCCGAACACAAATCCGATGACTAAAATGCGATAAAAATGCAATAAATATGGAAAATATTTTGCTGGTGTGACTTTAGGAAGTTCAAAAGTGAGGGAAAGTGAAAGAGTTTGGAAGTTTAAACCTTTGGCCTTTAAAAATCGTCCAGTTCTCGCTCATTCGGCGACATAAGTTTTGCTCGCTGACCCATTCAGCGACATGTCGATTGGGCACTTACCTCGTCGAGTTTTACAGGACCTCCAGTTATTGTGGGGGTCCAAACGACGGACAAAGTTTCGATCGTCGACCCTGTCGGCGATTTTTCAATCAGCTCCTGGGCTCGTCGAGTTTTACAGACTCCAATCTAAAAATGTCTTCAGTCCAACGGCAGTCCAATTGAGGCTCGCCGACCTCTTCAGTGAGTCACCGACTGGACTTTTGCTCGCCAATCTTTTCTTTTCAAACACAATCTACACTTCAACCTGCAAAATCAACACATGATTATTTCTAAAACAAAAATAAAGCGATAAACACTTGGGTTGCCTCCCAAGAAGCACCTTAGTTAACGTCATGGCACGACTTTCCCACTCAATCTTGATTTGTGGGGTAGAGATGAGACAATACATGACCCAACTAGGTCTCCAGCAGATGAACAAATATGGAATGGGAAGCAGTCATCTGATTCAGCAATGAGCCATTCTCTTTTATCTCGTTCAACACTTTGTCGTGATCTTCGACTTTGTGAAGAATGAGTGAGAGTATCTCCTATATTTTTCCACCCTCGTACTGATATACCATGAATTTACGGTATTTTTAATACATTTCACTTAAGAGTTGTGTGTGTCTAGGGCCATTTTGTATTGGTTTTAATGCATTTTTATCATGTTTGCAGGAAATATGTTCAGACGTGGAAACTGAGAGACACAGCTAAAGAATGTGCCGAAAAGGGCATCTACGGAGGTGATATATGGACCGTAGGTCCATTCACGCTCCATAGATGGTTGACGTAGATGGCCAGGCAAGGCTTGAAGGAGATCAGGGAATTCTTGACTAAGTGTGGAACCATGGTTACAAACAACAGACCGTAATTGATCTACGGGCTGTACTGCAGTTCCGTCAAATCCTTCAGAGAGGGGGTTCCAGTACCTGATTTTGAAGATTGTAAGTATGGAGCTACGAAGGAGGATCCACGGACCGTAGATCAATCAACGGTTCGTAATGGTGATCCGTCGATTGAGTCAGATAAGTGGAGATTTTGAAGATTGGAACATTGCCTAAGTCCTGAGCCGTAAGGAGTGAACCTACGGACCGTAGATCAATCCACGGTCTGTAGGTCAGTGTCGTAGATTGAAACTGCGTCTTGTAACATTATTTCCTTATTTCATTTCCTTTTTAGTTAGGACTAGTTTTTCTATATATAGGGCATGTAAACCTCATTTTTGGGGTTAGACTTTATTACTTTTATTCTAGTTCTTCACTTGGGAGATTAACTTGCAACTTTAGCAATTCTTGATTTCCTAAGTTCATTTTGAAGATTTTGGCTTTGAAATTCAAGTTGAGATTCTGGGTTTATTCTTCTCATTACGTAAGTTCATGATTTCTTCATCTAAAAATATGAATTGTGTTCTTGCTACTATGGCTAACTAAATCTACAACTAGGGTTGTGGGAACCATGAGCGATTAACAACATATGAATAGTAACTAAGTAATTCTTGAATAGTGTTATTGCATGCATTGATAATTCTTTCGTTAGAAGTCTTTTTAAAGAGTGCACGTGTTAGAACTCGCCTTGTTGCTAATTGCCAGACCAAGGAGGTAGTTAATAAGAAAAGAATTATCAACATAGATTTAGTGTGATACTATATAATAGTCTAATGCCGATTGGTGCGAGGGTGAAAACTAAGCCATACATCGATGTGATGTCTAATATGAGGTGATGGTAAGGGTTAGTAAATTATACACACGTAGCCGGACCAAGTTGCGGGGTGAAATTCTCTAGTTTCCGGACCAAGGAGTTAGAGATACTTAACTTATCACTTTGCATGTAATACACTAGGAAATGATTGTTATTACTAGGATTATCAGTTTATGAGCTTATGGGGAACACGTACACCCTAGTTACTTTCTCATCTTAGATAACAACTAAAGTTTGAATCTTGCTCACTAAATACTTACATAATTACCTGTATTTGTTTCACCAAATCCCCCCCCCCCATTAATTACTTGTTTTCGGAAATACATTGACTAAACGAATATAAATCGTTGGTTAAAGTTAAGTCTAAACCATATTCCTCGTGGGATCGACCCCAACCTACAAATTGGGTTCTTACTTGATAACGATCGCTTATGCTTCTTTAGGAAGGTCTAATTTGAGCGTATCACGTATACCTTGGGCTTTATATGCTCAAGAGGGTGAATGTACCGGTCTTTGTTTTTATGTGGTGCTTCAAATTTCATGATCTTTTTGGCCACTAGATCCAGCTGAGTTAACAGTGTGGCCAAAATCTGGTCCTTTTCAGTCTCCTTGTTTGTCTTGGCCATGTAATCAAGGAGTTGGGCTGCTATTGTATAGGGTAGTCATGAGAGACCCCCAGAGACATTTGGTCAGCCACTCCTCTATTTTCCGGAACAATACCTCTATAGAAGCAGTCCAATAGCATGTTATCTGAGATTCCATGAGTTGGGCACTGCAACAATAGTGACTTAAATCTCAGCCACAACTCATGGATTGACTCACCCTATATTTACCCTCTATTTACCTGAAACTTAGGATGTTATCCCTAAAAATCATCATTCTCAAAGGAGAGAGGTCCATTTATTCACCGTTGCTATAAGACATGCTTCTTTATTCTGCTCTAAACAAGCAACACAAAAACCAAAACTAAAAGTAAGTAGATTCAACTATAACTAACAAGAACAAAATTCAACTTAACTAAAGAATCTTAACCAACACCACTCCCCGACAGTGGCGCCATTTTGATTTTACGTATTAGGACATTTCATCCAATTCTAAGTGTCAACGATTGTTAGTTAGTATAATAACCCAACTAAATGAGTTGGGGTCGAATCCTATAGGGAGTGGTATGTGATTAAGATTCAAGAGTAAAGTACGAATGTGTTCAAGTCAATCATAGGAATAAATATTTATGAATAAAAACATGATTCAAATTAAGGGGTGACACAAGTGTCAAATAAAGGGGGTTTGGTTTTAACTATCAGATACAACAATAGCAAATAACACGATTTCCAAATAATGAGACGGGTTTTTAGGATGTGATTGGATTATAGGCTAATATAGACAAATGGGTGATTGCAACTGTTAGTAAATAGTTGTAAATCAATGACTAAGCTAGACTTTAGTGAGGATAAACTTTCTCTCGAACAATTTACCCCAAATCAAATTGGTGTCTCTCGAACACCAACAAGAATACAAATAAGAACATCCTTCGCTTTAGTCCATTAACTCTTTCGAGCTGAATGTATGGAAAATGGTTTAGGATTCACTCTCTCCAGCTGAACCTATGACAACCCAATACCTACATACCATCAATTCAGTAATCTTGGATTTAAAACCTCTCTCGAGCAAGCCAAAAACACTAAGGTAGAATTGCATTTGCAACTACAACCCTTTAAATTAAACCACAATTACTGAATGAAATTACTTCTAAATAGCATTTAAACTAACAATTAGCAATACCTACAAGCTAAATCAACCCATAATCACATAATCACACCCCAAGAATTTGGGTTTTAGCTAGACATCATAAAAAGATAGAAATCGTTACCGAATTGTGTTTCCATCAACTGGGTAAGATTAATTTCATCTTTACAAAGGTCCAAGTTGAAGATTCTCAAAGACCCACTTCCAATTTCTCAAAAATTGAAAACTTCAATTCTTCAAAGCTAAGGAAAAGTTTTTGTCTCAATACTCATAGTTCAAAACTCAAATTCTAAAAATTGATTCTAATATTATGATAAAAGGTGCTAAGATTAATGTTTGAAAATGTATTTATAGTCGCCAAAAGTATGCTGCGAAGGACCATTTGGCGCAGTAAGTCGGGATCGTCGATCAACTCGGCGATCCGCCCTTTGGTCAAGTTCATCGCCTTTCTGCTTTAGCCTTCAGCTTCTTCAAGTTCTATAACTTTGGGCGATCCAACACTGCATCGCGGAACCATTCGATGACACGTCGACTGCTTCTTTCTATCGTCAAATTGACTTTCAACTTCAGGGCTTGGCACTCTGGAACTTTAGATGTGGTAATGGTAATTCGGCAACTCGCGAAAGGGACTTGACGATCACAAGGTCGTCATTTCTTCGTTCTTTCCGCTCGCTTCGTTCCTTTTTACAAGTTAGTGTCTATGATTTGTTCTTCGATCCAACACCTGGAAATCAAGGGTTTTATATCAGTTATTCGCACAAAACAAGCATTTGAGGACACAAAATCTATCAAAATAAAGCCCTAAATGAGTCCAAATCATGGACTCATCAGAGATGCATTTTATTATTTAGTCGCGAAATAAATTTAGAGGCAAAGGGGTCCACGACGCGGAGAAATCTTCTGTAAAATGGGGGGGAAAGTTCGCGATGCGGACTGGGAAGCCAGATTCGCCTAACTTTTTCCTTTTTCGTTTTCTAACCCTAATTTGCCTAAATTCAATTCTTTTTCTTAAATTCTCTTTAGATTCAGATACCAAGTATATGTACACAAGAATCTATTCATAAACGATTTTAAAATCAACACGATTTCCCCAAGAACTCAACAATCCCCACTTAACTCAAGAACGAAAGCCAATATTCAATACCACAATTCAAAATCATGAACTTTCAACTTTCTAGAACGAATTTCACTGAAGTAAACATGATTGGCGCGTGGGTGAACGAACCCAATGCTATGAAAGTCTCACATACCTCTTAGGATCGAATCTTTGGTGAACTACGCAACCAAAATCGCAAGAACTTGACGAATCTTGACCTTTTCTCCTCCTTTCTCCTCTTGAGTTCTTTCTCTAAAACCCCTAGCGTGAAATTTGAGTGCGTAAACTGAACCAATTCAGTTTAGACCCCAAATAAATTACTAAAAATGGATTTAATTAATTGGGTAATGAAAAGACCAAAATACCCTTCTAAAATCTGGGTGACTTTCCTTATTCGACAACCCAACTTCAAACTGGCATATCTCCCTCATACAAACTCAAAAACTAGTAAACTTGGTGGCGTTGGAAAGATAATTCAAAGACCTTTCATTTGACACCTTATAGCCGACCTAATTCATTTTGTACTAAGAGTTATTTTCATTTGAAGTTGACCCAAAATTCATACTTAACATAACTTGCCAAATTTTAGATTTTCATTCTTTCCAAAAATGGTTCTTTCTAATTCTAGCTTATTCAAATAGCGGGGTATTACAGATCTGGAGGCTGAAAACTGTGACTCAAGGGTCTTGACTGGAAAATGTATAATCCTTTCTGTGTTTCACCAACTTCTAGAAAGCTCTTCACTGAATGGTCCTGTAAGAGATAAACAGAAGGGGTGAATGCAAGGATACATTTGAATTGTTGACAGAGTTGAAAGACAGACAATAAATTGAATTTAAAATAGGGTATAAACAAGACTTTAGAAAAAAACCAAATTAGGCAAGACTATAACTGAACCTATATGAGTCACCTTAACCCTGTATGAGTTAGGCAAATTAACCATCAAGGGAAAAGGAAGAGGTTTCAAATTGATAAACATAGATTCATTATAGCTCATATGTTCTGTTGCCCCACTATCCAAAATCCAACTATAATCATCAATATGTGTAACAGAACTTGTATAGGTTTTAGAAAATTGTATACCAGCACAATTTGTATGTAGTGAACCATCTGAAGGTGATGTAGAGCTTTGTTCAAACTTACGTTGTTGTAGAAGTTGCATAGTTTGTGCTAGTGTTCCTTTTCCCTCAGGTGCTTCAGATGAAACAACAATATTAGCTCTGGGAGCACCCTGATATGGTTGTCTCTGTTTGGTAAATTTAAAATCAGAGGGAAAACCATGCAACTTGTAACAATGGTCAATGGTATGTCCAACATTCTTGCAATAAGCACAAGATACTTCTTTATTAGCAATATTATTCTTGCCATCACGTTCTTCCTTTCTTCCCTGTTATGGAGGTTTTCTGTTGAAATTTTGTCAGTTGCTATGAAAGAAGTCGAATCCATTGGATAAGGAGTGGTGTGTTGAATTTCTTCTTGTTTCTCATCCTGTATAACAAGAGAATAAGCATGTTCTATTGAAGGGAGTGGAGTATTCATGAGAATGTTCCTTCTCACTCCCAAGTAAGAGTCATTCAAACCCATCAAAAATTGCAATAACCTCTCATCTTCTTGTGCCTTGTTAGTTTTATCCTTTCCACCACAATTGCACACATAAGCACACAGAGAAAAAGTACTCACAACATCCAGTTCATCCCAAACACATTTCAACTTAGTAAAGTAAGAAGTGAAACTGAGATTACCTTGAACTAAACCTGATAATTCATTTTGTGGTTGGAAGAGTTTGGCTCCATTGGTCTATCCATATCTTGCCTCCAGATCTTCCCAAAGGTACTGAGCACTGTGAGAATACAAAACACTCTCTGCAATATATTTTGATAGAGAGTTTAAGATCCATGAAGGGACCATGTCATTGAATCTAGTCCAGGCATTGAGCAGAGGAGCAACAACTGCAAGTTTGGGGAGACTTCTATCAATGAAACCAGTTTTGTTTTTAGCTCTTCTCCATCCTCCAAATCCTTTACCATCAAAAGGTGAGCTCACTAGGACCATCCCTGGAGCATCTGAAGGATGAAGGTAGTAAGCATGAAATGAAACCATAACATAGTCATTTAAAGATTGTGAACCTCCAGTAGCCACAATTGTTGTTGGAGTCGCATCACCTATGGTGAAACAGAAACAAGAAGAACAAAGAAAAGAAAGAAAGAGTAGAAAAAAAGGAGACTGGAGAGCAGTGTATTAAACATGTCTTAGATACCTTGTAAAAATGAAAAAGGATTTACAAAATATTTTTTATTTCTTGATGATTGTTGAGGACACTGTACATTATGTTGTATAGAAATTTGCTATGCTATTTTGTACATGACTAGGACACATGTCAACTTGTTATTTTTTTACTTGTATAAGAAACATAGTTAATGAATTATTCTAATTCTACTTCTAGATCATTCTATTCTATGTATACATATAGAGAAGAAAAATAGTATCCTAGGCATATTTTGTAAAGGGATCAATCCGGATCAGTATGTTGTGGCCCATTATTTGTGTGGGCCATGTGTTGTTGCCCATGCTCTTTTTGACTTGAGGTTGACTTGGAAACGTGCCAAGATGACTTTATTTGTAACGAAGGAAACAAAGATGTCTTCTTGTTAATCTTTTCTCCTTGATCTTTCTTCAACTGTGAAAATGTGTCACTATGGAAACCAATATTGTCAACACCATACCATATTCAGATTCCTTAGTGCAGATAGGCCACTGTGGTTGTGTTGTTATATCGTTCATCATCTCATCATCACATCCAACATATCCTGATTCAATATTTTGCATTGGCTTCACTATCTATTGAAGTTGATCACCATATCCAGATTCATTAGGCCACTGGGGTTGTGTTGTCATATCGTTCATCATCTCATCATCACATCCAACATATCTTGATTCAATATTTTGCATTGGCTTCACCATCTGTTGAGGAAGTTGATCCCCATATCCAGATTCATTAGGCCCCTGGGGTTGTGTATCATCATCGTTTTAACTGGCAGTTGTTGTAGGCTTATGATTTCCTGATTCTTAATCTTTAACTTTACTCCTAATGTAGCACAAAATAATATCCTCATGCTTCATTATACCTCTATTTCTTAACGACTTTATTACCTTGTCGTCAAGACTATACTCTTTCATAATCCAAGAAACATCATTACACTACAAGAAAATGTACTTTAAGCTACAAAATACATTGTAGCTAAATATAAAATTTTCCGTAGCTAAACACTTTAGCTACATTATTTTGTTTCGTAGCATGCGTAGCAATATGTAGCGTGGCTAATAGTTAGCTACAAACTTTACATGGTCCGTAACTAAGATTTTATACTTATAACTACAAAATAAAATTGTTTATAGCTGCAATGGATACAAACTTCTGCCACGAAAAATACACTTATAGCAAATTATTTTATTTTTGTGCCACGTTAAATAAAATTTGTATCTATCTTTATAAATTAGCCATAAGGGGTTGTATTGTAGCAAAAGATTCAATTTATTTGCCACGAATATTTAAACTTTATAGCTAGTTCTATAACTGATCTCGTGGCAATAATACTTATATTTAGTTATGAATCAAAAAATTCATAGCTATAACTCAATGTATTTGCCACAATTTTTTTTATATTGTAACTAAAAATTCATATATCTAGCCATGAAATATCAGCGCTGAAGCTTAAGAAAAATTATTTGCTATAAAAAGTATTTTTTTAGCCATGTTCTCTATACGTGGCAATTATAGGAGTATAGATATAGCTACAAATTTAAAATTTCATAACTAAAATTTCACACTTCATTGTCACAA
>NW_006239211.1:526571-531419 GCF_000226075.1 Solanum tuberosum | reverse complement strand
CAATTTTGATGCTCTCATCACTTCTTCACAAGCTGCAAAAACAGTTAAATATTACATAAGAAAATGACACAATAAAATATTTAATTTAATTATTAATATGATTTTTTAAAAAATAAATCACATATTTACTAAATTAGTGATATGGAAAGCTATAAAAAAGAAACATTACTTACGTTTAGAGTATCATTTGATTGTCGACCTTGAGCTTCAATCATCATTTGAAATTTCTTTTCCCACCTTTTACTCAACTCTTCTAATTTGTTATCTGTTTCTTTCTTCATTTCTTCAATTTGTTCCTTAGCTTCTCTTTTGACTTCTTCCACACGCTCGTTTGATTCTTTTCTGGTTGATTCTAATTGCTTTATGAGTTGTACCTTTGTTGGTCTACCACCAAAATATTCACTAATATTTTTTCCGGGGCCATATGCACGAAGATATCCATTTTTTTCCGTCCCAAGTACTTTTTCAAAGATATCATCATCATTTAGAGAAATTTCTCCATTTTGTTGTTGTTTTTTTAATTGGTCAAATTGATCCTACAATCAAAAGAATCTAATGGAAATAAATAATTACTAACCAGATAAAGAGAAACCAGATAAAGAGGAAAGTTAACATATTAAAATTACCATGGCATCTTGTTGAAAAGAATCTACTTGTTTTCCTTTTTTCCTCTTGCGAGATTCCATGAAAACTTCAACACGAGAAGGAGTTTTTCCGTCTTTTGCCTATAAAAATAACAATTATTATTGTTAGTTAAATTTATAAAATGCAATAAATTCTTCTAACTTTATTCTAAATATTATTTTGTGTACCATTTCATGTCTAAGTCTTGCATAACTTTGGTTCCAATATATGGAGGTAAGGAACGTTTCGATCTATTCGATTTGTTTTGCATACTTCTTTTCTGAATAAAGATTAAAAAAACAATAATAAACAGTAGTTTCTTTAATTGATAAAATAAAACTATTTCTTTAATAAAATAATTTTTTAATCTAATACATCATACCTGAAAATCAGCATCACTCCAAAGATTAACCAAATATTTCCAGTCGTCGATGCTAACACGTTTAGGCTTATTCCGCTAGCGAAGTTGATAAGATGCTTTTGAATCAAAATACTTACTTTTCATTTTGTGTCTATAGTCTCTATAAAGGTCACTCATATGACCAATGATTGCATATTTTCTATCCTCAAACACATCAAAACTAAATTTTTCCTACAAAAAATATATTAAATATAATTTTATGATAATATATTCTAATAGATATTTAATTGTAAAATCTTAAAGAAAATTATAAACTGTATTAGTTTATTCTTACCAATATGATGTCCCACATATGGTCAATCTTGTTTTCCTCAATTTCTTTCCAACCATTTACTTTTAAAGGACAACTTCGGCTTCTAACTGTTTGTCCCAAAAACCAAATAAATTGAGTTGCATTCTCACCAATAGCTTGATTATCCTCATCAAATTGTACAGATAATTTTTGTCCTTCCGGTAAGTTGATTATTTTTATGCATCGTGTAGGCCCTCTAGTTTTCTTTTTCACCACATTGGGACCTAAAATTGAAGATTAAATAAAAATATCTTTATTTATAAAAAAATAAATTAATAACAATAAAGTATACCTGTTGCATTTGATGATTGATGTTCTTCCATAACTATAACCTCTTCGGACACATCATTGCTAGGAATACTTTCTTCAAGAGATGTACTTATAATAATATCACAATCCTTTGGTAATGTGTAAATCTCGAAAGACTTTCCTTTATGCATTTTATAACTAACAATCATGTCTTTAACATCTGAATCATCACGACATTCTACTAATCCATCATAATCATTGATAGTCCTATCACCTCTCAAATAAAATTTTTTTCCCCCCTCTAAAATATCAAATTTACATTGTTTCTTTAAATCATCCAACAAGTCAAAGTAACTAACAAAAATCAATGTCCATACTTGTTTTAATCAACTGACCACTTACGTATTTTCTAGAGGGGGGAGATTATAAAATAACCATCATAATTATAGCAAATTTCTATCTCATCCTGAGTGGCCATGCTTCCTACGAAATTATTAAACACTTGTAACTCATGTCAATAGAGCTTGTAGTACTGTCATGAGTTTTTTTCTGCATGGAACCTCCACATTTACTCACAAATTTTGGAAATCTTTGAGTAAGATAGCCCATGGTCTCATCTGTTTCAGAGTCCTCACTTTGTGACTCCTTGGAAGCTGATGATTCATCCCTTTCTGCATCTCCCATCTAATCATCATCACCAATCAGATTTTCCCCTATGTCTTCACCTTTGAAAATGAGAGCCTTCCCTTTTCTATGCATCTCATGAGCTTGAAGATGCTCAAACAGAGCAGATAGAGTCATTTCTTTAGGTTCCCTTATATCATTGCCAGTTGCAAAACCAATTGTCCAAGATCTTGGAGAAATTTCCAGAATCTTGGAGACTTGTCTGCACACGGGGACTAGTTCTTCAAGAAGCATAAGCTCATTTGTAATGGTGGAGAATCTTGTGCGCATTTCATGAACTGGTTCACCTTCTTTCAAGGTGAAACTTTCGAATTGAGTAGCAAAGAAATCTAGCTTAGATTTCCTTGTTTCCTCATTGCCCACATAGGTAGTTCTCAGCATATCCCAAATTTCTTTGGCTGATTCGCACGAAGAAATCAAATCATACACATTTGCTCCGACTCCACACATTAAGAACTTCCTATCCTTGTAATTTTTCTCAACTTTCCTTTTGTCAAATTCATTGTATTGCTGTCGTGTTTTGACAACGACCCTTGTAACATCCCCATATTTTACTTCAATGGTTGGCACATAGGGGTCCTCACAAATAACATCCCACAACTCACAGTCTTCGGCCATTATAAAGTCAAACATGCAATGTTTCCACCACCGATAGTACTGACCATCAAATAGAGGTGGCCTTGTTGAAGACCGACCTTCTTGCCATCTCAGTGGAGCAACCATTCGTCGCAGGAATCTCTCTCTTGGTGTTAACCAGATAGAGAGCCCTTGCTCTGATACTACTTGTTGAAGTGTGTGCGTCCACTTATCAGTCAAGGACCAGGTCCCTTGACTCAGCAAGAACAATAACTAAAATATATACAGAATGTAAACAACAGGAAGTAAGATCTGCACAAGTGTTTTACGTGGAAACCTCCTTGCTCAAGGGAGTAAAACCACGACCTATCACACAGGACTTTTCAAACTGCTTTCACTAATCTTCTCAAAGAAAAAGTAAAAACCAGTTTACAACTTGAGATTAACATGCTAATCTCCACATTAAGTAATACAACCTATTACTTAAACGAACCCAAGCATATACAACACTGCCCACTATACTAACCCTCACTGATTAATATAGACTTTGACCATAAGACACAAAGTTACTCCTAACTATGTCTTACAAGACTCAAACAAAGTTTGAAATGTTTCTGACAATCAATGAAACAAATCCTACAAGTTAAGCTCAATACAAACAATCAAGAACAACAATAAGTACAGAAAGCACTTCTTCTATTGATCAGGTCCTTGTTGTATGTGTTCTTGTGCTTGAGTTCTTCCTTGAAGATGGCCTTCACTTTTAAGCTTTTGAGTTTTAGTTTGCCAAATATTAAGTTTGTGTATTTTGGTAAGAGATTATATAAATCAACACAAACTCGTTGAGACAATCCTATTGGCTGAAGGCCTGCTGTAAGAAAAGTTGTGCACCTACTGTAGCAGCTTTTCTGACAGCTGTCTTGCCACCTTTTCATGTAAGCAATCTTGCAGGGACCAGGTCCCTTGAAAACTTCTTTATGAGTTCTTGAAAGGTTTGCTGGCTGACTTCCTTCTTTGGATGAATGAATTTAATATAGTATTTGTCATGTAGAAAATATAAACCATAAAGAGTTATTACCCGTTGGACAAACACCCTCGTCCATTCGGATTGGTGCAGTACGTTGATGCCTCACCAACCTCTGACACGACAACTTTACAGTTGTACCCCATTATAGATCTGGACGAGAAAACTCAGCCAGAGACCAGGTCCCTACATTAGTGAGACACTGAAACAGACAATCTCATCCGTTCTTCCTATTGGTCTAGGACACTGCACTTTTCACCAACCACCTGACATGACAGCTTTACAGCTGTACCCCATTTATATCTGGATGAGAGAACTCTTCCAGGGACCAGGTCCCTACATTTGTGAGGATCATCAAAACACCTAGAATATAACATTTTCCCCCTTTTTGATGATGACACACAAATATTCCTCACACTGAGTTTATTCATTCATTTCACTATCAGCAGTCCCAATAACAAGGATCTTGTTCCTTGTTAGATCCCTAAGTTTGTTAAATCATCAAAACTTAATATTATCTCCGAACTAACATGGTTCTTCTGTATCCTTAGGACTGCACTTTCTTAAATTACTGGTGTAAAGACGTGGATGTGTTGGAAGACCACTATGAGAACATATTCATAGGTTCCTTGCAGAATCTGAAAACCTTAAAGTTCATTTTACAATGGAGTCCCTTCACAGTTGACACGACAACAGAGCAAACTGAACTGATGAAGTACTTGCTTGAGCATGCAAAAATTTGGAGAAACTGGTTATAGTGCCAGCGAACAGTGGTTGTTAAAAAATGATAGCTTTTTATATGGTATGTGGTTAGTTTAAAGATTTTATTTTATTTTGGTGCAAATGGAGAGTATTTTATTAAGCCAAAAGCATGTAAATAGAAGCTGGATTTGGCAACAAAGCAATACTAGTATTATACAAAGGAGTGGGGTTGATGGACTGCACATTCACCCTTGTAGTGGAGAAACCTGCAATCAT
>NW_006239211.1:521840-526471 GCF_000226075.1 Solanum tuberosum | reverse complement strand
GCAATGTCTATGATGCTATCACCGAGTTAAGTATTTTTTTTAAAGAATTTTGTTCGAAAACACTAAGGGTTGATGTTTTGGATCAACTTGCAGCTCAAATTCCAATAACACTGAGCAAATTAGAAAAGATATTTCTACCAGCATTTTTTGACGTTATGGTTCATTTAGTCATTCATCTTCCAAGAGAGGCTAAGCTTGGCGGACCTGTACAAAATAGGTGGATGTATCCTATTGAGCGGTATGTTTTAAATTTATAATTTTGATTTAATTTTATGTTGCTTGTTAATTTATTTTGTTAAAAAGAAGTTTGAGTGATATGTTATATCATGCAGATTTTTACGTCATATTGAAATGTTATGTTCGTAATAGAAATCATCCAGAAGGGTGTATGGCAGAAGGGTATATTGTTGAAGAATGTATAATACTTTTGCTCAAGGTATTTACATGGAAGTGCAAAATGGCATAATCGAATGGACAAGAATCATGAAGTTGATCATGCTGAGAAATATAATGGATTATCAGTATTTGAACAAAAGGGTTCTCCTTTATTAAGAGACACATCAAGAAATCTTGAAGAATCTGAGCTAAAACAAGCTCATCTTTATGTCTTGAGAAATTGTGAAGAAGTTCAACCATTTCTACGGTACGTTTTGTTAGCTTTCCCTAATCTCTTACCGTTATTTTTGAAGTTACCTTGAACTAAAAATTCATTAATGATTTTTTTGTTTAACATTGTTCTAAGTGAGCATGTTGTGCATTTGCCAAAATAGATTTCTCATTTATCTGAATCATGTACTATTCTTTCCATGAAAAATCCTGATTCTTTAGTTTTTGATAGTAAAGTCTCATTACCTAACATCATCAATTTCATGACATGAAAAACAATGGTGCCAAATGGTCTCCTACTGTTTTCATTTTCATAACCTCTGCTAGTATAAGGAAATAGTGAAAGGGATTTTTACTTTTTATATAATTAACATTTTTTTGTATAACAGTGAATATGAGCAGAGCAATAAGAGCATGAACTTTGATGATTGGTTTTTCCATCGAGTAAGTTTTTACTTTATAACATATTAAATTTGTAATACTTATTTATTATCATTGATTAATTGATTTTTTGTATAGATTGTCCAAATGCGCAAAGAAGAAAATTGACTTGCAAGCTGTGAATTGTATTCTTTAGCTAGAGGTCCTTTTGATGGAGTTCAAAGATTCAAGGGGTATGAAATAAATGGTTTTAGATTTCATACTAAACTACTCGAGGAAAAGAGGAAGACGCAAAATAGTGGTGTTTTAGTAAGAGGAGTGGTGAATGGTCAAAATATCAATTACTATGGCGTTCTAACTGAAATAGTAGAACTTCAATATTTCGGAGGTAAGCGCATTGTTTTGTTTAAGTGTGATAGGTGGGATGTTGATAATAGTGGAAATGGAGTGAAAATAGATAAACATGATTATGTTAGTGTTAACACTAAGAGAAAATTAGCTACAAATGAACCATTTGTACTTGCATCTCAAGTAGAACAAATTTTTTATGTTAAGGATAATCTTCATCCCAATTGGTCAATTGTTTTGAATGGTCATTCTAGTTACTTTACTGGAGGTGCTATTGATGAAGAGACCTTTCAACAAGATGCTTGTAATAATTTCTCGCATAGATTTGAGGATGATGAAGACTTCATAAATTGGAAAAGAAATGATTTGGATGTTATTAGCACTGATGTTACCGTAGCTGATGATATCACTGAAGACAACGAATCAGAATCAGAAGCTGATGATGAAGATTTATTATTGTAAATATTTGGAAGTCTTATTTACTTTTACTTACTTTTGAGAATTGATCTTTATTTTAATAAGTTACTCCAACTATATGTGAATTAGTATTATTATTTAGTTGAAACATTTTTTGGTACTCAAAACAAAATGTTAATTATGTTATAATTTTTTATTTTAAATTTATTTTTATAAGTAAAATTTTACTATTGCTCCAACTAGTTTCAACACGATCATGAAAAAACTTAATCATTAACTATAAAAATTTTATCATCGTAAATAATTTATGACTATCTTTAAGTATGCCACAAATTTTTTAACATGAAAAATATTTATTTAGCTACGAGTTTTTCTTCCAATAATTTATAGTGGCTAAAAAGTTATTATTAGTATGGGAAATTTATATTTATGACGAAAAATCACAGTGTTATAAAATTTCATTCCGGCAAAAAATTTATGGCTATATCTTATAGTTATTGCCACAATTTTTTTATAACTTAAAGCAAATTTATTTATTTAGCTACAAATGTTTCTTCAAATAATTTGTTGTGGCTAAAAGTTATTATTACTATGAATTTACGGCAAATAATATTGAATTGCTACGATATTATATTATAGCGAAAACTCTATGGCTATTTCATTTAACTATAGCTACAATAGTTTATAACTTGAAGTAAAAGTATTTATTTAGCTACAATATTTTGTGTCAAATAACTTATTGTGGCTAAGGGGTTACTATTGCTACAATGACTTTTATCTCGTGACAATAACGTATAATTAGCTATAAAACTTTGTTGTAACAGTAAAATTATAGCTATTTAGGTCATTATTGCCACAATTTTTAGCAATTATAGCAAAAGTAAGGATTTAGCTTTATCAATTTAATTGTCGTGGCTATGAAATTTGACGAATTTTTTTGATAGCCACAAATTGTGAATTTTTTGTGGCTATTACTAAGTAATAGCTACGATTTTCAAATTCATAGCTTAGATTTCATAGCTATAAATACATTTTCTTGTAGTGTTAACTTCATCCTTACCATCCTTTTTATTTTGTTCATAGTTATAAATTCTTTTGATCCCAACTTTCTTTGCCCCTACCGATCTTCCTTTGACCTTCCCTTTCCAACTTCCTCCGCCAATCAACTTTCGATTAAAATTTGTATGGTGCAGTTTTAACTTCTTTAATTGAGAAAAGAATTATTTAGTAGCTGATGAGTCTTCCATTAATTCTCATGGCTTCTTACTCCCATAAAGAACTTCAAATTGAATATCATTGCAAACGTAATTGTTTGAAGCAACAAATTTGATTAGATAGCGAATAAGTTGTTCATTAGTGGGTCAAAACCTGACTCCTAATTTTGAATCTGGATAATCATGGGTAATCGTCATAATGGTTGAAGAGAGTAAGAAAAACTCTATGTTGTCTTTTAGAAAGGTGTATAGAATGATGAGTAGTCTTTGGTTTATATATAAGTTTGTTTGTGTTATTGCGGTAAAATAACTGAAAAATTGAAACCAAATTTAAGAAGAATTGGGAAATGTAAATGAAAACACTTTGCTTATATTTCAAAATTAGTTACTTAAAATCACCCTAATCTATCTATATATAAAAGGAGAAGAAAAAATGACACATGTCATTACCACAATTTTTTTGAATTTTTAAATATTAAATAATTTTAAATAATCAATTATAAATAATTATTTAAATAAATATTGAAACATATCAATAATTACAATTAGATCCTATGTAATTGTACGGTAGTTACAATACCACAATTTTTAGTATATTTTAGCTTTTAGATATTTTAGATTTAGACCCATTTACTTATACGTAACTACATATAATTATAAATAATCATTTTTTACATATCATTTAATCAAGGAAAATTGGATTCACAATTTTATCATTTTTAATATACTCATTTATTATAAATGAATATATATTTTATATAAGGAGTCTAAATATATCAGTATTTTGTATTTAAAATCTTATATAAAAAATAAATATATTTTTACAGATATTGGATTCACAATTTTATCATTTTTAATATACTCATTTATTATAAATGAGTATATATTTTACGTAAGGAGTCTAAATATATCAGTATTTTGTATTTTAAAATTTATATCAAAAAATAAATATATTTTTTTACATATATTGGATTCACAATTTTATCATTTTTAATGTACTCATTTATTATAAATGAGTATATATTTTACGTAAGGAGTCTAAATATATCAGTATTTTGTATTTAAAATTTATATCAAAAAATAAATATATTTTTACAGATATTGGATTCACAATTTTATCATTTTTAATATACTCATTTATTATAAATGAGTATATATTTTACGTAAGGAGTCTAAATATATCAGTATTTTGTATTTAAAATTTATATCAAAAAATAAATATATTTTTACAGATATTGGATTCACAATTTTATCATTTTTAATATACTCATTTATTATAAATGAGTATATATTTTACGTAAGGAGTCTAAATATATCAGTATTTTGTATTTAAAATTTATATCAAAAAATAAATATATTTTTACAGATAAACACAAATAAGGCAGTTTTATAACTCCTTAAGATAACTTCTCAATAACCATCCACTAAACAAGGAATTTTTAACTACATTTTTCACTGCATCTTGAAAGTCACGTACTATATATAGATATTTTCAGTAATAACTTTACATTATTCTCCTATATTCAACAATAAGTGGCTTTGCAATTTAACACTTTTGATTATTTACTTTGAAGTTGTTGTAAACCTATTAAAAAAACACAAAAAAAAGAAATTGACTGATTCTTAAAATTAATCTATCAATGTCACATAAAATGAGACAAAAGT
>NW_006239211.1:521140-521295 GCF_000226075.1 Solanum tuberosum | reverse complement strand
ATATATTGGGACAGAAAAAATAACACATATCATTTTAAAATTACCAAAAAAGTATTATAAATAATAATAATTAACAACTTAAAATATCTGAAAGACATTTTAAAAGGGTTAATTTTTGAATTTTATCCATATCACATAAATTAGGACAAAGTGAC
>NW_006239211.1:510508-520754 GCF_000226075.1 Solanum tuberosum | reverse complement strand
AAATTTGGATGACTCTCCAAATTTTATTTGTGTCACATAAATTGAGACAACAAAAATAACATATATTGGGTCCATTTTAATTTATTTGTCTTATTTTTTTTTTAGTGTTTTTTATATTTAAAAATTGCGTAAAAATACTATAAATCATGATAATTGACAACATAAAATATTTCAAAAATGTTATATGTGGGTAGTCTTATTATGCCTTAAATAGCATCAAAGAAAGTACAGGTTTGTGATAAAAAAACTTATTCCTTTATCCACGCAAACAATCACTTTAAAAATGCCGTTATTACCCCAAAACATACCATTTATATTATTGGGCCCGTGCATAGCACGGGCAACATTATCTAGTACAAACTTAATGCAAAAACTTTCCATATAATAAAATGATAATTTGATGTACATATAAATGATCGATAATTATATGATAAGTGAGGGAACTTATAAGTTGATTCCAATTGGGAATTGAAGTTTAATCTAACACCGAAATTTCCATAAAAGTTTAATCATGATTTTTTTTAAATTTTAGTAAATTATTATCTTAATCAAATTAAAAAAAAGTTTATAGGTGATATAAGGTTAATTTATTATTAAAAAAAGTTTTGTATATAATTTTTTTTTTAATTTTCTTTATTTTTCTATATAAATTGTTTAAAGTTGCCATATATATAATGTCCACCAACATGAATCATGGTCTCTGTCTAACCGGAAAAAAATGATTTTCAAGATAAATGGTATCTAGTTCGGAAATGGAGCATTATTTTATGACATAATACATAAACATATTTTTTAATTTTAACTTCAACTGGTATTGATATCTTTTAATTTTCAGTATGCACAAATAAGCATTTAATAAAATTGAAACAATTAACAAATTCATCCTAATCCTAGTGTCGTTTAGTTGGTTTTTGAGTTGAAATGCTGACTTGGGATTCTTTTTGACATTTAGTGAATTAGGTTTCTATTTTTGGGTAGAATAATTATATAAAACATTGAGGAATTGTTTGATATTGTACTGGAAAAAATCTTAGAATACGAAATATAGTTTATGCTATTCAATGGTAAATCTTATTTCATAAAGTTTACGTCTTTTAGTTAGTTTTTGAACTTCCATTGATGGTTTCAGATTCTTTATGAACTGGAGGTCTGTTTCCAATATGAAAGCGCTGGCCAAAGTCATGTGAAGGAATAGAGTTACTTCTTACACTAGGTGAGTGGTGATGCCCGGGAATTGAACTCAGAACGTTTAGGTAAACAATGAACCCCTTAGCCAGTGAGCCACGCTCCTTTTCAGTTGTTGAGGGGGTTCATTTTTTTGTATATAGACTTAAAACCAGAAGTTTACCCTATATATACAATGTAATTTTTGACGAAGGAGGTTCGGGTGAACCCCATTAGCTCCACGTAGGTCCGCCCTTGCATGTATTACATGCGCACAGGGGCGGAGCTACAACCAAGTAAGGGTGGTCAACCGAACACCCTTCGTCGGAAAATTATACTTTGTAGATAGGTAAAATATTGTCTAATATATGGATATATAATAAATTGAACACCCTTAATGACAACAAAGATTGGTAGTTTGGTGGTAAGTGTGCGCATTTACAACTTGCAGGTCTGACGTTCAGATCCCCATTATTTGCGTTTTTTAAACTCAATATTTTTTTTAAACCAAAAAAATAAAAATAGCCCCCATATCTTCTTTATGTTTTAGCCTTAAATTTTGATTAACCTAATAATTAACATTTTAGCTTTATATTTTCAATTTTTATTAAGTGAATTATTAGGTATAACACTCTCAAGATATTATTTTTAAAGATAAAATGAAAGATTATGATCCACTATTATACTTTTGATTATTTCTAAACTATTCTTTTAGTAAATGTAAAATAGTTAAAAATCTTAATTAAAAAAAGGTAAATACGGAAAAAAAATTCAATAATTCTCTTGAACTTTGAACATTCAATTATTTTGAATCATGAAAAAAGATTCAACACTTCACTTAATATGAACTAGAGGAAGTATATTCAACTAGTAGCTAAAATTGATTTTGTTGACTTTTCTCCATTAGTTTTGATTTATACCATTGATAGTTTTATAATTTTAAATTTTCGCATGACTTCAAACTTTAAAACAGTCGATAACAACATTAAAACATAACCAGTGTAATCCTATAAGTGAATTCTAAAATTATGATGAAAAAAGACCAAATTAGTTGTTGCGTATGACCAAAAAGCTTTCAAATGCAACATGGATGAATAAAAATACAAAATAACAAAACAAAAATTGAATAATTTCAAACGTCAATGTAATGAGGTGAAGAAACTCCAAGCTAAGCCCACAACATTGAAAGACTAAAATTAACAAACTCAAAAAACCGATTAAGTTGGAATCAAATGTTTAGTAAATTTTTCTTCCGTTAAATTACATCAAGAACACATAAGAACAGAGAAAGTTCAAAAGAATTATGATGAAACAAGACCAAATTAATTACTGCATGCGATAAAAGCATTACTGAGGAAACAACATTCTGAAAATCCAAAAGGGAACAACCAAAATACAAAATAACAAAACAAAAACTGAAGCTATAACGATGCAAAGTTGAATATAAACAACAAACCCAAATCTAAAGAAGAAAATATGAAGTCACCTAGACAAATTTCCTCAACAAAAGATAAAACTGATAATTGCATAGTTAAGACACTCGATCAAGTTTCATCATATTTAAGGAAGATTAACAATTACAACTACAAGGGAAAAACAAACATTATAGTTTTGGGAAAACAAAAAATCAAAGAAACAATCCGAAGGACAAGATTTTTGGTGAGCATTGAGTAGAGAGCGGTGAAAAAGTTGGACCCAGAAGCTATATGATATGTCCATCAAGGCACCTTTACAAGACACGTAACTTATTTTGAAGAACTAAAAAGACAAAGACACCCTTAGATTTGAATTTAAAGACATGAAGCAGGCCTGTTGAAACAAACATTTTCTAATATAATAGAAGTAGAAAATTTTGGGGTAATAACAAAGTTTGAGTCTTCATGAGGATAATATAAAAAATTCAAATTTTGATGTTTTAAAAGTTCTACCTATTTTAGTGTTGTAAAATTTGATGCTTTAACGTGGACGTTTTATATGACGGTATATGTAATTAAAAAATAGTAAAATGATCATATGTATAACTAATGTATCAATATTATATAAATAGTATTAGAGCTGTCAATATGGACCAACCTAACTCATTTGGGCTAGCCCACACAATCTTTGAAATTTAACGGGCCACTATTATTTTGGCATACCATAATTCATCAAGCTCAACCTAACAATATGTAAGTTGCGGGCTGCGTTGGGTGATGAGATTGTATTTTACCAACTTATTAAACTCATATTCATAAATTATTGCTATGTTTTAATACTAATCGAAGAGATATTAGGTCCTAGTTCTCTTGTATTCAAGTATTTTTGAAAAATAAAGTTTGAAAGAGTTTGCAATAAAAAATCACTAATTACCAAAGACAAAGTCATATCTGATGTTGGAAAATTAGGGGCCTTAATCAAGGCCATAAACCGAAGAGCTTAAACTCTTTCTGAATAAATATAGAATAAACATGGTGGGATGCCTCGAAACTAGGGTAAAAGAGAAGAGAGTTGCACCAATTAGTAACAAAATAGCATATGGATGGTCTAGTGTTAATAATTACAAGGATGATACAAATGGTAGAATTTATCTTATGTGGAAATCATCATTGAAGGTGTAGATACTTGATATTCAGAAATAATTTATCCATTACCTAGTTGAAGAATCAGGGCTCCAGCTGAGCATTTATTATATTGTTGTCTATGCTAGGAATGAATTATAGAAGAAAGAGATTTTATGGCACAACCTTATGCAATTAACATTGCAGTATCAACTTCCTTGGGGTTATGTGTGGGGAATAGTAATATTTTGACCTTTGAGCTCTGATGATAGACTGGGGTCTCCTATTACACAACAAGAGGTGTAGGGGTTTCAAAATGCTATTGATCATCTACAGCTAACACCAATAAAGGCAACGGGCTAGCAGTTTACCTGGTGCAATAAACATGCAAGGAATTATAGAGCTTAAAAACAAGATTGATGGACATTTGATAATATGCATTGTCTGCAATAATTTGGGCCTGTAGAAGCAGAGTATTTAAATCCTTTAGTATCAGACCATTCTCCCTTTCTGATCAAATGTAAGTAGTATAACAGTATCCATCCTAGGCCATTTAAGCCTTTCTCAAATATGATGGAGCATCCTAAATTTGCTGATAGACTCAGGATTGCTTGGGGTGATAGTGAGGAGAAAAGTATAATGAAATAGGTGTGGGAGAAACTCAAGAAGGGTAGACAACAAAGCAAGGACATATACAAATATATGGCTTCATATAAGCAAAGGTTTCAGTCACTAAGGGAAAAACTAAATATCATCCAATGACAACTTCAGATAAGTAACCAAGATAAAGGTATCATTGAACAAGAGAAACAAACAATCATTGAGATGGAGAAATGGAGCAATATTGAAGAGGCTACACTTAGGCAAAAAGCTAGGGCAAATTGGATCAAACTTGGGAATTCAAACTCTAAATATTTCCATTCCAAGTGGAAGATAAAGACTAGTCATAACGCTATTACCTCTATATACACTAAATTTGGAATAAAGCCGACATAACCACTACATATTGAAGCTGATTTTACATCTGTCTTTCAAGGGTTGATGGGAACAAAAGCTTCTGAACTGAAATGTTTAAATATTAGGGTGGTTAGAGATGGACCATGCCTCTCTGTCTTGCAACAAAGAGATCTCATTAAGGGAGTAACTACTGAGGAGATATTGGAGGCCATTAAGTTCATGCCTAAGGAGAAAGCCTTAGGAGTGGATTGATTCCCCATTGAGTCTTTTACAAAGAATTGAGAACTGGTCGAAAAATATGTTATTTTTGTTGTACAACATTTCTTTCAGACTGGTAGGCTTCACCCTACTATTAATGTTACAACAGTAACTTTAATTCCTAAATTTAAAGCTCTAACAAAGGTTAGGGATTATAGACATATTGCTTGTTGCATCACTTCACATAAAATCATAGCTAAGGTCTTAACTAAAAGACATAAGCTGGTGATTTCTTGTCTGATAAAGCTCAATCAGCCTTTGTGAAGGGTAGAAGTATAGTTGATAACATCATGGTAAGTCATGAAATATTCAAGAGCTATAACAGAAAATAGATATTACCTAGATGTGTTTTAAAGGTGCATCTAAGAAAGGCCTATGACACATTGGAATGGGGTTTCTTAGAGAAGTTGATGAGTAATATGAGATTTCTTGCAAAACTTATGCATTGGATCATAGAGTGTATATCCATAGTGTCATATTCTTTACTCTTGAATAGAGGGCTTACTGAACCATTTCCAGCATAGAGGGGGCTTAGACAGAGGGACCCCATGTCCCCCAATCTCTTTGTATTGGCTATGAAATACCTAAGAAGGGAACTCCAGCAAATGGCAACAAATGTGGATTTTAATTATCATCTCAGATGTGAAAGATTAAACAATATCAACATTTGCTTTGCTGATGACTTATTGATGTACTGCATGGCTAATTTAATATATGTCAATTTGATGCATGCTACCTTTAAAAATTTCTCCGAGGCATCTGGACTGCAGGAAAATACAGAAAAGAGATCTATTTACATTGCTGGGGTGACTGATCACATTAAGCAACATATAATTGATGCCTTGGGATTCACTGAGGGAACTATGTCATTCAGATATTTAGGAGTGGCACTAGTATCTCAAAACTAGGAGTAATGCATACCTCTCTTTGATTGAGAAGATAGCTGCTAAAATCACTTGTTGGTCAGCAAAACTACTGTCATATGAAGGGAGGCTACAACTAATTAAAGTAGTCTTTTTTGGAATATAGGCATATTAGACTCAGACTTTCCTTTTTCCCAGAAAGTCATCAAGGCAGTTGAACAACTGTGTAGGACTTTCTTATGGACTGGTGTTGTAATAGTCTCAAAGAAAGCTCTAGTGTCTTGGGCAAGCATCTGCCTACCAGGAGCAGCAAGAGGACTTAATGTAATGAACCTATGCACTTGGAACAATGGAGCAATTCTTAAACTTCTATCGGACATATATAGGAAGAAGGATTATTTATGGGTATAATGGGTTCACAGCTACTACATCAAAGTAAAAGACATGAGCGAAGTACAGATTCCCAAGAATTCTTCTTGGGTAGTGAGAAAGGTGTTGGAGGTTAGGGAGTAACTTAGGCTTAGGTATCATCGTCATGGGACAATTACACAGCAATTGCAGGGTGTTCAACTGGGTGAAAATTTCTCAATTCATAAGATGTTTATTTCTTTGCTACCTAACCATACTAAAGTCATCTAGAAACACTTAACAATGCATCTAAGGATACATCCTAGACATAGATTTATCTTGTGGTTGGCCGTACAAAAGAGACTTGCAACAGTTGAGAGACTGCTGAAGTTTGTAATCATTGTACCCCTAGACTATGCCTTTTGTGGACTACATATGGAGACGTTTGCACACTTATTTTTTGATTATTGAATTACCACAAACATTTGGAGTCGTGTATTACAATGGCTGGGGCATAGCAGGCAACCCATGAGTTGGGATGATGAAGTGCATTGGATGAGCCAAATTGCAGAGAAAAAAGGTCGGATAGAGGAGATAACAAGCTCTGCTTTTGCAATGGTGGTGCATAATTTGTGGAAAGCTCAGAACTATTCTCGATTTCAAAAGAGACCATTCCATTCAGAATTGATGATTAAAGATATGGTGCTTCATATACACATACGAGGCAGGAACAATGCTGGAGAATGAGTTTACAAAGGATTTCCAACTATCCTGATTAGTTTTCTTTGATGTTTACTTAGTTGTATAGATATGATTGTAACTAGTACAACTTATCCAGGTTGTCTGTGTCATGCCCCAAGCCCTACACCCTAGACCTGACCGACACTCGAGAACCATTGCTGGTCCCCAAGTGAACCCTTGGCCTGGCTCGACACACAGCAAAAGACTTACTCAACAACACAGGAACTCAACTGCAAAGATTTACACAATTATCTCAAAATAAATAAATCAGAATATTTATAAATATTAAACTAGCCATAAGAAGGCAACTCAAGTCTTAAAAAATGAACAAGAAAAATGGAAAAGACTTCTCAAAATACTACTGTCTATGAAGCCTCTAAATACTATGAGGGAAGTCGGGACAAGCCCACCAACCTCCTAACAAAACAAATCCATAATGTGAAGCCCTTCGAAAAGCAATGAGGCTCACCAAAGCTAGCTAAAATACGATGGGATCAACGAAGTGCCGGTTGATGATCCTGAATACATGTATCTGCATTATGAAATGATGCATGCCAAATGGAGTCAGTATATTGAATGTACGAGCATGTAAGGGGAAAACTTAACATAGGGATACATAGTTGAACGGATAGAAAGGGGAACATACTCACCTCAACTCAACATGAAAGCAACATTAAAAGGTGCAAGATGTATAAAGCTTTTAAAACAGTAGATAGTAACTCAATGTATATAAAAATACAATAATAAACTCTTTACTCTTATTTGGGAGATTCTCTAACCGAAAACCATTACTATGAAGCTACGTGATGATACATCGTCTCGCCCACGCTGCCAGAACTGTCCTATAACTTGTTAGAGTATAGAACATCCTCAACTAAGTGGATCCACTTAGGTATGCTTAAAAAGCACTAAGAAATAATCTAAAAGTATGACCCTTTACCCATGTTGGCTTACATGGTTTATGAGGATTTTGAGTTGTCTGAACTCATCCCAATATCGGTGCTCAATACTACCCAATAATATAACTCATGCTCATATGTTTAAACACATAAATCTTCCTTAGTTTGAGATAATTACTCAAAGGTTTCTCTGAAAAGAGATAATGCTCAAAAACTCCTCATAAACTCATTTAGAAATCAATGTTTCTCTCATTTTAAATGTAAAAGTACTACTCTCGGGAATACATAGTTCCCTTATACTCATTTTGAAATATAAAAGTTAACTCTCCTCATTCTTATACTCATTTACTCAAGTCTTACATCAAGTTGCGAACAATTGTAAAAGACTTCTCAGAATGACTCAAAAAGACTCTTGAACTTTCCTCATAACTTTACTTTGATTTGAAAAGTGAATCTAAGAGCTACAATTTGGATACAGGATCTCTCGGTGATTAATGGAGGCTTAGATAGTTAGTAATAAGAAGAGAGTGATGACACGAAATGAAGAAGTACTGGTGTGATGTGGAGGAGGATTTTAATTTTGGTCGCGAAATAATATTTGAGACAGAGGACTCTGTATCCTCTCCACGATGCGGAGAGAGGGTGATCGACTGGATACTGAAAATCTTAAGCGACTCCGTGACGCCGACCTGGGCGCATATTTTTTCTTGATCTTTTCTTCCTCACCCAAACTCGATTCAATTCATACCCAATGCAATTCCATGGTCCAATTTCATGAAATTTAATAAACCCATAATGTTTTTAATGAAACCCGCACAAAAAAACCTACCAAGAAACTCAACTCATTCGCAAAACCGTCACCTCAAGAACTCAAAGACCTCCATTATCAATTAACTCAAGAAGTAATCAAGAACTCTATAATCAATCTTCAAGAACGAATTCATGGGTACAAGTTTACATGGTTTGCGTGAGGGTGAACAAATCCAACACTATGAAAGCTAACATACCTCGAAAGAACTAAGTTATTGGATGAAATCCTCAAAGCTTGCAAGAATCTTGAGCGTTCTTCTTTTTCTTCTCTTGAACTTCTCTAAAAAAACCTATGCTCTTTTGGAATGACTAAAACTGATTCCAGTCAGCTTAGACCCCTAAAAGGGTGGAAAAAAATGTGCTATGCTAGTGGGGTAAGAAAAAGACCAAAATACCGAATACCCAATACCCCTCCTTAAACGGATGAGTTTTCTTAACTAGACAAGCTGCACTCAAGTGGGAATATCTCCTTTATCTGAACTCGAGATTTAGAAAACTTGGCGGCGTTGGAAAGAGGACTCAACGACCTTCGATTTGATACCTTATGAGCTACCTAATTAATCCTGTATTGAAAGTTATGGTCGTTTGAAGTTGGCCCAAGCTAAAAAAATTGACCAAAATTCAAGGTGTTACAGTCTGAACTATACTTGTATATTTTGGTTTTGAATGAAATATATGCTAGCTAAAACAAAAAAAAAGGCTTCCTTTGGAATATCCTTAGGATATTCCATACTAAAGAGACTTCCTTGGGAATATTTGAAGGATATTCTTGGGATATGTGTAATTATATACTCTTATGTTCTTCTAAATGAAGAATATCTTAGACCAATTTTGGAGACATTAACCCTGGCGTGGAGAGGAGAGAGTCACCACTCAACTTGAAGAGTGAAGATTGTGAGCTTAAATGTGTAAATCTCAAGATATTTTTTCAACTCTTGGTTTTGCTTGAATATTCATAGTTACAGTGTTTGATTTCCAGGTTGGATATTGTTGTTTTTATTCTTGCTTTGTGCTTTTACAATTAATTAAATATTATCTTGTTTATGTATGAGTCTTGATTCTCTAATTAATCTCATGATTTAATTGATTTCCAAGGACGTGATCAACCCAAGGATTTGCCTATTTATCATGATTTTGCTTGAGAAAGAGGCTTAAGTGTAGGGAAGATTGATTAGCACGATTTGATAATTGGCTAATGGACTAGAGCTTGAGAAAGTCTAGATCTGAGTCTAACCCTCATCTCATGGATTTGAGCTAGAGATAGGATAATCTTAGTGTTGTCATGTCAGTTTGTTTAATTTATATAATTTCTAAATTTGGAAGAATTAGTTAAGATATACTTGTTTGTGATCGAAAGATACATATGGGTACTTGACAATTCAAGGCATAGTTGACTTACCCATGATTATATTGATGATGTTTGATTACTGGTGACGGATCATATCAGCATGAATAAAATCCTCATTTCCAAATTTATTTGTTATCCTTGGGTCAACAGGTCTTTGATTAATCTATCCTTTATTTTTGTTTTCTTAATTTTAGTATTTGTCCCTTATTCGAATACCCCCCCCCCCCCCCCCCCCCCCACAACACCATTTCTGCCTAGTCATTCAAGGGAAGTGCTTTTCTTAAACAAGAACTTCCTTCACTTGGTAAGAATCTCCCCCCC